>NC_136476.1:26288703-26568703 GCF_902686455.1 Sciurus vulgaris
TACTTCACAAAGTTTCCTGCGTTCCGGGACCACCGTCCCATCCGGGACGCCTCCCCAATGGGTGAGAGTCACCCGGCTGCTTTGAGTTGGTCCCAAGTGTCTCAATACCTCCTCTATTGAATCCTGAGTCCTGGAGCAACATGAAATGCAGCCACCCTCTAGGCCGCCATCTTGAAAACCGGATTATTTGTATTCTTGGTGTAGAGTTTTTTGAGTTCTTTATAGATTCGGGATATTAGTGCTCTATCTGAAGTATGATTGGCAAAGATATTCTCCCACTCTGTAGGCTCTCTCTTCACATTACTGATTGTTTCCTTTGCTGAGAGAAAGCTTTTTAGTTTGAATCTATCCCAGTTGTTGATTCTTGCTTTTATTTCTTGGGCTATGGGAGTCCTGTTAAGGAAGTCTGCTCCTAAGCCAACAAGTTGAAGGTTTGGGCCTACTTTTTCTTCTATAAGATGCAGGGTCTCTGGTCTGATTCCGAGTTCCTTGATCCATTGTGAGTTGAGTTTTGTGCAGGGTGAGAGATAAGAGTTCAATTTCATTCTGTTGCATATGGTTTTCCAGTTTTCCCAGCACCATTTGTTGAAGAGGCTATCTTTTCTTCATTGCATATTTTTAGCCCCTTTGTCTAGTATGAGAAAATTGTATTTATTTGGGTTTGTGTCCGTGTCCTCTATTCTGTACCATTGATCTACCTGTCTATTTTGCTACCAATACCATGCCATTTTTGTTACTATTGCTTTGTAGTAGAGTTGAAGATCTGGTATTGCAATACACCCTGTTTCACTCTTCCTGCTAAGGATTGCTTTAGCTATTCTGGGTTTCTTATTCTTCCAGATGAATTTCATAATTGCTTGCTCTATTTCTGTAAGGTACATCATTGGGATTTTAATTGGAATTGCATTGAATCTATATAGCACTTTTGGTAGTATGGCCATTTTGACAGTATTAATTCTTCCTATCCATGAACATGGGAGATCTTTCCATCTTCTAAGGTGTTCTTTAATTTCTTTCTTTAGTGTTCTGTAGTTCTCATTGTAGAGATCTTTTACCTCTTTTGTGAGATTGATTCCCAAGTATTTTATTTTTTTTGATGCTATTGTGAATGGGGTAGTTTTCCTAATTTCTCTTTCTGAAGATTCATCACTTATGTATAAAAATGCATTGGATTTATGAGCATTGATCTTGTAACCTGCTACTTTACTGAATTCACTTATGAGTGCTAAGAGTTTTATGGTGGAATTTCCAGGTTCCTCTAAATATATAATCATGTCATCAGCGAACAGGGATAGTTTGAGTTCCTCTTTTCCAATTCGTATCCGTTTAATTTCTTTGGTTTGTCTAATTGCTCTGGCTAGAAGAACAATGTTGAATAGAAGTGGTGAAAGAGGGCATCCCTGCCTTGTTCCAGTTTTTAGGGGAAATGCTTTCAGTTTTTCACCATTTAGAATGATATTGGCCATGGGCTTAGCATAGATGGCCTTCACAATGTTAAGGAATGATCCCACTACCCCAATTTTTTCTAGTGTTTTGAGCATGAAGGGATGCTATATTTTATCAAATGCTTTTTCTGCATCTACTGAAATAATCATGTGATTCTTAACTTTTAGTCTGTTGATATGGTGAATGACATTTATTGATTTCCGGATGTTGAACCAACCTTGCATCCCTGGGATAAAACCCACTTGATCGTGATGCACTATCTTTTTAATATATTTTTGTATGCGATTTGCTAAAATTTTGTTGAGAATTTTTGCGTCGATGTTCATTAAGAATATTGGTCTGAAATTTTCTTTCCTCAATGTATTTCTGTCTGGTTTAGGTATCAGTGTGATATTGGCTTCATAGAATGAGTTTGGGAGGGTTCCCTCCTCTTCTATTTTATGGAATACTTTGAGAAGTATTGGAATGAGCTCTTCTTTAAAGGTTTTGTAGAACTTGGCTGAGAACCGATCTGGTCCCAGACTTTTCTTTGTTGGTAGGCTTTTGATGACCTCTTCTATTTCATTGCTTGAAATTGATTTATTTAAGTTGTGTATGTCTTCCTCGTTCAGTTTAGGTAATTCATATGTCTCTAGAAACTTGTTGATGTCTTCGAGGTTTTCTGTTTTGTTGGAGTATAGATTTTCAAAATAGCTTCTAATTATGTTTTGTATTTCACTCGTGTCTGTTGTGATATTTCCTTGTTCATTCAGAATTTTAGTAATTTGAGTTTTCTCCCTTTTTCTCTTTGTTAGCATGGCTAAGGGTTTATCAATTTTGTTTATTTTTTCAAAGAACCAACTATTTATTTTGTTAATTTTTCTGATTGTTTCTTTTGTTTCAATTTCGTTGATTTCAGCTCTGATTTTAACTATTTCCTGTCTTCTACTACTTTTGGTGTTGGTCTGCTCTTCTTTTTCTAGGGCTTTGAGCTGTAGTGTTAAGTCATTTATTTGTTGATTTCTACTTCTTTTGTTGAATGCGCCCCATGAAATAAATCTTCCTCTCAGTACTGCTTTCATAGTGTCCCAGAGATTTTGATATGATGCGTCTTTGTTCTCGTTTACTTCTAAGAATTTTTAAATTTCCCTCCTGATGTCTTCTGTTATGCATTCATCATATAATAGTGTATTATTTAATCTCCAAGTATTGGAGAAGTTTCTGTTTTTTATTCTGTCATTTATTTCTAATTTCAGTCCATTATGATCTGATAGAATACAAGGTCGTATCTCTATCTTCTTGTATTTGCTAACAGTAGCTTTGTGGCATAAAACATGGTCTATTTTAGAGAAGGATCCATGTGCTGCTGAGAAGAAAGTGTATTCGTTCTTTGTTGGATGGTATATTCTATATAAGTCGGTTAAGTCTAAATTGTTGATTGTGTTATTGAGATCTATGTTTTCTTTATTCAATTTTTGTTTGGACGATCTATCCAGTGGTGAGACAGGTGTGTTAAAATCGCCTAGTATTATTGTGTTGTGGTCTATTTGATTTCTGGATTTGAGAAGGATTTGTTTGACGTACATGGATGAGCCAATGTTCGGGGCATAGATATTTATGATTGTTATGTCTTGCTGATTTATGCTTCCCTTAAGCAGTACGTAATGTCCTTCTTTATCCCTTCTCACTAGTTTTGGCTTAAAGTCCACATTATCTGAAATGAGGATGGATACTCCAGCCTTTTTGCTGTGTCTGTGTGCATGGTATGTTTTTTCCCATCCTTTCACCTTCAGTCTATGGGTATCTCTTTCTATGAGATGGGTCTCTTGCAGGCAGCATATTGTTGGATTTTTCTTTTTAATCCAATCTGCCAGTCTATGTCTTTTGATTGATGAGTTCAGGCCATTAACATTCACAGTTATTATTGTGATATGATTTGTATTCCCAGTCATTGGACTCATTTTTGTTTGTTGACATGATTTGGTTTCTCCTTTATTTGGCTATTCCTTTAGGCTAGTTCCTCCCGTTGCTGATTTACATCGTTGTTTTTCATCTCTTCCTCATGGAATATTTTGCTGAGAATGTTCTGTAATGCCGGCTTTCTTTTAGTAAATTCCTTTAGCTTTTGTTTATCGTGGAAGGATTTTATCTCATCGTCAAATCTGAAAGTAAGTTTTGCTGGGTATAAAATTCTTGGTTGGCATCCATTTTCTTTCAGGGCTTGGTAAATGTTGTTCCAGGCCCTTCTAGCTTTTAGGGTCTGGATTGAAAAATCTGCTGATATCTGTATTGGTTTCCCCCTGAATGTAATCTGATTCTTTTCTCTCGCGGCCTTTAAAATTCTGTCTTTATTTTGAATGTTAGGTATTTTCATAATAATGTGCCTTGGTGTCGGTCTGTTGTAATTTTGTGTATTTGGAGTCCTATAAGCCTCTTGTACTTGGTTTTCCATTTCATTCTTGAGATTTGGGAAATTTTCTAATATTATTTCATTGAATAGATTGTTCATTCCTTTGGTTTGTTTCTCTAAGCCTTCCTCAATCCCAATTATTCTTAAATTTGGCCTCTTCATGATATCCCACAATTCTTGTAGATTCTGTTCATGATTTCTTACCATCTTCTGTTTGGTCAACCTTGTTTTCAAGATTAAATATTTTGTCTTCAATATCTGAAGTTCTGTCTTCCAGGTGATCTATCCTATTGTTTATGCTTTCTATGGCGTTTTTAACTTGGTTTATTGTTTCCTTCATTTCAAGGATTTCCATTTGGTTTTTTTTCAGTATCTCTAACTCTTTATTGAAATGCTCTTTTGCTTCCGTTATTTGCTCTTTTAACTGTTGATTAGTGCATTCATTTAATGCCTGCATTTGTTCTTTCATCTCCTCGTTTGCTTCCCTGATTGTTTTAATTATGTACATTCTGAACTCCCTTTCTGACATTTCTTCTGCTGTGCTGTCATTGGGTTTTATTGATATAGTATCTAGGTTTGTTTGGGACATTTTCTTCCCTTGTTTTCTCATATTGGTCAGATGTCAATGGGACTCTGTGATATTGTAGATTTCCTCTATTGGCTTATAGTGACCCTGTAGATTTCCAGTGTATCACCTACCAGCCTTCAGTAGCCAGAAGTCTTGGATTAATTTGATAATGCAGTGCTTCGGAAGAACGCTGCCCCTAGCCTGCTACTGGTTCCAGGGAGAGAGACCTGGAGAGGTCTCTTGTTGCACAGTCGTGGTTCTAGAGGCTGGTTGTAGGTTGGAGGTCTCCACTGGCTTGGGGACTTGTGGCTGGCTCTGTGTAGACAGGCTCTCACTGGGTGATTTGCCCCAGAAGCTAGCCTAGAGAGGCGCTTCCTGCTGGAGGGGGGCTGGGCTGCTTGGGGAAGTCCCTGGCGCCCTGTGCTGGTCACTGAAGCAACCTGCGGGCAGGCTGGAGCTGGCAGTGGGGCGGGCTGGAGCTGGCTGGGGCGGGCCGGAGCTGGCCGCGCTTCTTCTGTGCAGAAGGGCTCTCACTGGGGGTCCTGTTCCGAGAGGCTGGAGGATCTGTCCCTGTGGGCGGAGCCCACCGCCAGACTGCACCGAGCTGCCTGGGGGAGATGCTATCTGCCCTGTCCCACTCTAATAAGCCACTCGAATCCAGGCCTGCCGCCCAGCTGAGCTTCGCTGGGTGGGGGAGACTCACCCCGTGGTTCTATCTTAGTCCGAGTCTCTCAATGCCTCCCCTTCTTGCATCCTGAGTTCTGGGGAGACTGGAGATGCAGTCACCCTCTAGTCCGCCATCTTGGATCGCCCCGTGGAAAAAGCCTGCAGCAGGAGGGGGACAATGCTGCCTGGAGAGGTCTCTGGCTGCCCAGCCCTGGTCCCAGAAGTCGCTTGCGTGTGGAATATCTCCACTGGCTTGGGGACCTGTGGCTGGCTCTGCATCGAGAGGCTCTCACTGGGCGGTCTGCCCCGGGAAGCTAGCCTAGAGAGGCTTCCCGCCGGAGGGGGCTGGGCTGCTAGCTTATTGATTTTTGAATGTTGAATAAGCCTTGCTTTCCTGGGATAAATCCCACTTGGTTGTGGTGTATAATTCTTTTTATACATTGTTGGATTCAATTTTCTGAGAGTTATTGGCTAGGGTTTCCTTTTTGTTTTTGTTTTGATATCAGGGTAACACTGATGTCATAGAATTAGGAAGGATTCCTTCTGCTTTTGTCCTCTGAAAGACATTGTAAAGTATTGGTATAATTTCTTTCTTAAATGTTTGGTAGAATTCACCAGTGAATCTATCAAGGCTGGGTGCTTTCTTTTTTGAAAGGTTATTAAATTATGAATTCAATTTCTTTAATAGATATGGGCCTATTCCAATTATCTACTTTTTCCTGTGTGAGTTTTGGCAGTTTATGTCTTTCAAGGAATTGGTTTATTTCATCTAAGTTATCAAATTTGTGGGCATAGATTCATTTATTATCCTTTTACAATATTTGGGTCTTATCCTTTAAATGTGCATGGGATCTGTAGTGATGTTATCCTCCATCAGTGTTTTCTGCTGCTTCACTAAGCTCTGTCTGAATTTTTCTGTTTTCACACATCTTTCTCCTTCTCTCTGACTCTCTCTCTCTCCAATCAGTTTTGTTTTGTTTTGCCACACTAGGGATTGAACCTGGGGTGCTGTACAACTGAGTTACATACCAGCCCTTTTTACTTTTTATTTTGAGATACAACGTTGCTAAATTGCAAGGCTGACCTCAGACTTGGGATCCTCCTGCCTCTGCCCCACAAGTACCTGGAGTTATAGGTGCTGCCGTGTCTGGACATCTCTCCAATCTTGAGGGCAGTGGTCTGCTCTGTGTTCTCCCCTCTCCTCCAGATCCTAGAAGAGTTGTTGATGTTTCAGTCTGCTTTGGTTTATTTATTTTTGTATGTTTGGGTACTAGCGATTGAATCCAGGGCACTACCACTGAGCTACATCCAAGCCCTTTAAAATTTTTATTTTGAAACAGGGTCTCACTAAGTTGCTGAGGCTAGCCTTGAACTTGCAATTCCCCTGCCTTAGCATCCCGAGTTGCTTGAATTACAGGCATGCATGCACCACTGTATCTAGCCTGCTTTGCTTTTTACTTATCAGGATGGAGTAGTGACTCCAAAGCTCTTTTCTTGTAGGACTGGAACCTGGAAATCTGTTCTTTCTTTCTTTTTCTCAGTGGAGCTATTTATTGATTTTGTTATTGTTTGCCAATTTTAATTTTCCTCTGCACTTCTTTTCATTTATTTCTGCTCTTTATTACTTTCTCCAGTCTACTTAATATGGATTTATTTCAGTTTTCTTTTTCAGCTTCTTCTGTTAGAACCTTAAGTCACTGCTTTTGTGACACACTGTATTTCCAAAGATGGTCATAATGTCTCTCATCCCACCTGCTCTCCTGAGCTTTATTACATTTAATTCATCCAGGATGGAGTCTTAACTTCCCTTGCCTTGGTTTTGGGCAACCTGTGATTCACTTGTAACCAGTGTAATGCAGGGGAAGGAATGCTGTGTGACTTTCAAGTTAGGTTTTAAAAAGCAGTGCAGCTTCTGTCTTGTCAAGTGTAAGTTTGGAACTCATATGTGCATAGAAGAAGCCCAGCTTCCCTGAGTTCACAATGCTGCCAGAAAACTAGGTTAATGTAGAAGGGGCATGTGCAGGGGTTTCAGTGGACAGTCCTGGCTTTTGGGTCCTCCCAGTCCAGGAGCCAGACATGAGTGAGTACTCAGATGATTCTAGTCCCAGTCATTGACCAGTCTCCGACCTTCAAATTAAGGCACCTAATGCCCCTTCCCTTTCCACAAGCTGTGGTAGACCCCAGTTCAGCACCCTGTGTGGTGCTTCTCAAGACCTACTCTCTGGTAAAAGGCTGCATAAATTTGCCCAGGGGTTCCATTCTTCCAAGGATCAACTCTCCTCTCATTTCTACCTGCTTTTGGTGGCATTGGTTTGACAGAAGCTCCTCAACCATTAATAAAAGAGAAACTTGGCATATAAATGTTAAATTCATGAAATTATTATGTCTGCTCTATTTACAGAGCATTAATCTGTTTAATACAAATCTTTAGTATTTATCATAACTTTAGGAAACTTGTTTTGGAATGTTTTCATTTCTAAATATATCAGGAGTCTGGCTTTTGGAAGGTCCTGAGGTTCTTCCCCCAGTTCAGGTCTCTAGTTGAGCTTAACTTGCTGCTTCTCTGCCTCTGAGTTCTGGGGGTGGGGTGGGCTCTTGCACCCCATCACAGGTAACAGGTATTGAAAACCTTAGCACAGTTACCTTTCTCTCTGGAAAAAAATTCTAGGAGAATATATAAAGCCCAATAAATCCAACAAATGAACAAGGAATGAAAACAGAGAAGTGAAGCCTTCTCAGACTCAAGGGAAAGAAAATAATAAACTATCCTTCAGCAAGAGATGGTCAAAGCCACAGACTGGCAAGACTGGGCACTCAGGAATGACCCTGTATTTGTTGGTGACTTCCACACCAGGAGGCCATTTTCCTCTGCACTCCTGACCCCTCCAGGTTGCACCAAGCTTGTTTAAGAAGCTTGTCAGCTTCTCTGTAATGTCTTGTTTTTGCTTAGAATACTTTTGCCAAGTATAGAACCTTATGTCCAGCTCTTAGGGACAGAGATGATTTCTTGGGAAACAGAAAGCGAGGCCTATCCTCTAAAGTCAGTTGGAGCCTGTGGTTAGAAATTATTAAGAGTGCAATTCTGATCAGAACCTGAAATGAGGATAATGACTTAATGGGCACATAAATGAGAGTTGAATCATGCACAGCTGAAAGGGGACCCAAGATTAAAGTGGAGAAGGAGTAATGCAGAGCACTAAGGTTTTTGATTAAAGTCATACCTAATCCAATGTGGAGGTCATCACCAAAAATTCAAGAAATTATCCTCTCATGGGGGGATCTGCAGTGCTCAGTGTGTGTGTGGGGGCGGGGGTTGGTGTTTAAGGGGCAGAGTGGGTGTGGGAAGATGTGTAGTATGAGAGAACAGGCTAAATATAGAGATGAAGGGAAAACTGGGAAACTTCTCACTTCCTACTTGTTCTTTTCAATCTCTACACCCATTTTTTATAACTTAAAAGCAAGTTTTAGCTTGTAGTATATTTCAAATAATCAAGGTTTGAAGTCAAGCAGCCTATCACTTTCTGTGCTCATTTTTCTAATCTGAGTAATGGGGAGATAATAACAAAACTGAAGGATTCTTGTGGCAATCGAGTGAGATACACTCTCCAAAAGCACCCGATGCATTACCTGGCAATAGCAGGCTCTCAAGCTGACTCAGTTTACTCACTCTCCTTTTGTTCTTACCTCCTGTGCAATCAGGGTGATTTTTTTTTTTTTACCCCTAATTCAAATATTAATTAGGTTTGTTGTCATGGTTCTAGTATTTATGTGGTACATAGAATGAAATTCATATAATCTTTGATGTGGAAGGGATCATGACATTTAAGGGACTTGCCCACCCTTTTTCTTTGCTACCGAGTCAGCAAGTATTTACCTAACACTTTCTAGATGTCTATCACTGTGCTAAGTTTTGGGATAATCAGTGAATAATACTAACCTAGTCTTTGCTGTTGGTGGAATTTATAATCTAGTAGGGAGAAAGAGACTTAAAGCAAAATATCCCACAGATAACTAATCAACTGGAGCAGTGCTGAGTGGAAAGAAGTCAGGAGCTTAGTAAGCAAGTATTATGGAGGACTTGCTATTTATTAACTCAGGTGTCAAGGAAGGGAACCCCAGAGAAGTGGCTGTAGATAGAGACCTGAAGGATGAGCAGGAGTTAGCTTGGTGAAGGGTGAGAGGAGAGGAGGGGAGACGCATCTGAGGGACTGAAAGGTGCCAGTATATCTGGACAGGAGTGCGGTGGGTGGGGAAGGGCTGAGGGGGGTGCAATTTGGATAATGGGAGCTCTTGTGAGGGGAAGTTTTGGGAAACTGAAGAAGTGAGGTAGACAGGGGCTGGATCATGCTGTAGAGGTATGTCAAGGGATTTCACAGTATAGAACAAGAAGGGCTTATAGAACATGTCTTCCTTTCCTTAGGTTTTCTGGGTGGCTCCCACAGCAATGCAGGGCTGTGAGATCCTATGCAGGATAAACACACAAAGATGGCAGAGGCCTGAAGCTAACATTTGAAAGGAATCAAGATTAAGAAGTCATTTCTTTCCAAATGAATTAACAAAATGCTAAACAATGAATCCAAGTGCTCTTGGAATGTCTTTCTAGTTGGTAACTGGCCAGAGTGGAATGTTGAAAGCACATTGTACAGAATTTTATTTTCTTTAAAAATAACATACTTAACCTGCTTGTGAGAATGGTCTCAAAGAATGCCTCTTTAGAAACTGTACGTGGTTCATGCTAACTGCAGGGAATCCCTCATAGAAACCCGTAAATAAGAAACTCTGGAATTAAATTAGCCCCCAGCTATCTTAAGCAAATATCCTACAAGGAAAATTGTGTTATCTAACTGGCCAGTTGATTCTTGACTTTTTTCAGCTTCAAGAAAGAATTTAAATGGCATCCCTGGGTGTTACTCTCATTTCAAATCCTCTGGAGCAGATAAACATTATCATGAAACTGGCCAAGGATGAAATTTAAATAAGTAGTGATTGGAAAGGATGACAGTAAGAGTTTCCACCCCACAAAAACAGACAAATTAGTTTAATTAACTGCAAAACTTGGAGGACAAAGATAGGAGGGAATTATTTATGTTGATGTGGAATGCATACTCAATATTTTCATAAACAAATGTGTTATGGGAAAGAAACCTCACCAATGTGATTATTCTATAAAAATGCTCCCCCAAGGAGGAATTTGGAGCCAAAACATGTTTTTCTCCTTCTAAGTTTCTGAACTTTATATGTCATCCTGGATGACAGACCCATCCTTACCGGAGTGGGTCTTCCCCTGTTGTCCTGTTGCACTGCACTGCCAGTGAGACTGTAGTTCGACCATTGTGTGTGTTTGTGTGGGAATCGTGAAGGTGTCTCTTGTGGTTGAATCGTTGTCTGAATAACAGACGTAGGAGCTGCCTTCGTGTTAGAAGCAGCCATCTTTTTTTGATGTTTGGGGGAGAAACTTTAAGTAGATTGTGAGCATACCACAGGGCAGTAGGAAGTCATAATATTGGTTCAGTAGCATGAGACGTTCTCAGAAACACAGTTAAATTCTGCAGCTCCCCTCCCCTATGGTGAAGCTAGATGTTCTTGAATTTTGTTATTCACATGCGCATGTGCACGTGTAGACTCCAATTTGCTTTTCTGTTACTCTGGTTGTGTACCTGAGGATTGCATTGATGAAGTATGTATTAGAGATTCGTGTGTTTTAAATCTGGAGAACTAGGAAAACATTCTGGCAAGGCCAGGTTGCAATGTAGTATGTGGAGACAATTCAGTGATTGTGTCTGTCCAACAGTCCTTCTCTTTTCCTTCTTAAACTTCTGCTTTCCTCTTTCTTCCTTCTACATGCCCCCTGCACTTCCTCCCCATTCCCCTCTCTGCACCACCCACCTGCCATTCCCTGTGGATCTCATAGAGCTGTCAATCACAATGTAGTCAGGCTAAGGAGAGTAACTCAGACCCTAACAATCGTAGTACCCTACTTTTCTAGATATGATGATTATTCTGTAGTAGGTCTGTGATCGAAGCAAGGCCCATCAGTTCACTTTTAGGAGTGGCATACAGACGTTTGGAGAGGAAGTATATTTTCATTGGAGAAGATAAGATGGAAGGAAATGACGCTGCTACTACTCTTCTTGAAACCTTTATAGGTACTAAACTGAGAAGAGTCAGACAAGTGATTTTGATGTAGTTGAACTCTTAATTTCAGACTCTGAGGCTGTTATACACAATCCTCCCAATTTTCCTTTCTTCTTTACTTCCATAGTTATTGAGGGTTTACGATATTTAAGATACTTTTATAGAGGCAGAGGAAAATTATGTTAAACAAGACAGATACTGTCCTGTCCTCTCAGTCCTTACATACTAAGGAGAAGAACTTGACAATCAATTAGGAAGAAAATAAATAATTGCAGTAACTGAAAATAGTGATGAGCACTGGGAAGAAAATAAAATAGAGGGGGATGTGAGGAGAAGAGACAATTCAGCTGGCCAGTTCAGGGAATGCTTCTTTGAGGAGGTGACAAGTGAGCTGATGCTTGAAGGACAAGACCTGACCACATGGACACCTAGAGGGTAAGAAGTCTAAAAGAAGGAACAGCCAGAAGAAAACTACATGAGGAAAAGCTTAGGGTGTTCAGGAAATAAACTGTGGGAAGGAGGCGAGTAAGAGGAGGCTGGAGCCCAGGTAAGGGTGACAGTCCTTGGCCAGGAGATGAGACTGTACACGAGGAGCTGAGGGAAGGCTTTGAAAAACAAGAAAGTGACATTATCCAATTTGAATTTAAAAATGAGTACTTTGTCAACTATATGTCATGATTATAAGGAGAGAAGGGTAAAGGCCAGGAAACCAGTTCAGCATTCTGCTCTTGTATTAGTTAGGATGATTGTAATTATAACAAAACTAATAAGAATATGATAATATCATTTTAAATACACAAACAATTCCAGAATGAGTCTTCATTTTCACAGATAGCATTCAGGACCCAAGCTCTTTCTATCTTTCAGTGTCTTATGCTCAGCATGTTGACTTGGATTTTACATCTCTGTTCTTTTGCTTGTAAGGTGGTTGCCTCAGTCCCAAGCATCTCAGATAGACATACAAAGTCTGGAAGATGAAGGGATCATCCCTTAGTAGTGATCCGCTTTTTATTAGCAGGAAAAACTCTTTCCAAATCCTGTTTCCATGTGCGCATGGAAGGGTGAACTGCTGAACAGAAGCAGGATTTACCCAGCAAGGAAACGGGAGGCAACCAATACTGTCTGCCATCCTTGATTTGATTACTCTGAATAATCCAGATAACTTAAAAAAAAAAAAACACTATTAAAATTCCTCTCTGCTCCAAATCCTTCCCTATGTTAAACTCTGTCTTTGATAGAAGAAAAGACTTTGTGCAACAATTTTAAGTGTCTTCATCACAATTTGGTGAAAATTGGAAACATCCAGAAGTATAATTCACTTTGGATCTCCCTGGATTATCATTTAAATGTCTCTTCTTCACCAAGGAACCCTCTTTTGTCATCTGTGGCGGAAGGGGTCAGACAATGGTGACTGGAAAGTCCAAGTGACATTGTTGCTGTTTGTGGTTAGATTTTCTGTAGCTGCTATGCTTCAGATCATTACCCTCTGGGTCGTTCTGCATCCTCTTTGTCTTTCTGATGCTATTCATCAGCATATCCATCTTCATTTTTATATGTTGGTGACTAAGCTATATTTTCTTTTCCTGAGAAGCAAAACCAAAAAAACCTGGCACAATTGTCTTCCTGATTGTCCTTGCTCTGGATTACTTTGGGCAAGGTTCTGGCTCAGCAGTTCCATCATAAGCACTGTCCTTCTGTAGTTACCTTCATTGCTGTGGTTGATCCTGGTCACCACATTGTTTATCTTCTATTTAGCAAGAAGGAGGGTGTTTCTTAGGGAGGACCCAGGTGGCACTTCAAGATTTCTTTTGAAAACCAGATTTTTACTTTGATCCTATGAGTTATCTCATTGTTCTCCTTCAGAGAGTCAAAAGAGTCATTTCTTACTGAAGTTAGTCTGAGTTTGATTTCTGACACTTGTTACCAATGTTCCTGACTAAATATACTTATCTTCTATAGATTGCATTCTAGGTCGGGATAGGAAGATAAGTATAGATAAGTAAAGCTTAAAAAGGGAGATTGCCTTGTCCTATTTAATCAGCTGAGTCAGGTACTGAGCTGGGCAGAATTTTCTTTGATTTCAGTTTAGTGATCTTTCCACTTTATTAAAGCCTGTGAAATTTCCTTTTCTTACCAACCTTAGTCTTTATTTAATATCATTTGATAATTTTCACCAGGTTTTCTCAAGAGAAGCAGGCAATGGCAATGTCCTCTCTTGGATCTAACTTTTGCACTAACTCTAGGCTAATGCTTTAATAACTGAGTCTCCCAACCAAAAATCTGTTTTCACAGGACACTGGGTCTGACTTTATGCACTGATCAGGTGAGTAGCAACTCAGTTGGAGAAATGCAAGAAGAAATTATAAGATTCTCTTGCTTTCCATATCTCCACAAGCACGCAAAGTTACAATATCTCTAATGCAAAATCCAGTTGTCATCTGGGTGGTACAGAGGAAGGACATATTATAGCAACTCATTATCATGCCATCTTGAATTTGTTTTTCACATTAGTTGATAAACAAGTCCCTAAAAGTGGTGAGTAAATGGGCCACAGACTAAGTACATTTTTATAAGGCTGATGAGTTGAGTGAAATGCAGTCAAAGCCAAGATCACAGACTCTTGGGGTTAGAAAGAGTCTTTAAGTTTGCCTCATTTTCTTTCTAAAATCTTGTAATCTAGAAACGTTTAATCTAGTTTAATCTAGGGGGCATATGCATGAGGGGATTTATAAGCAACCTAAAATAATCTGCAAACTTTATGTAGCTGAGTAATTTTTGTTCAAAAGGGTTAATGGGTTTCATTAGATTCTCAAAGTGGATCTGTGACTAAAAGGAGTTAAAGTAATTGAGGTTCAGCCTCATCCCATCATGTGTGTGAATTCTTACAGCATCAGAGCTCGGAGCATGGACACTCCAGGACTGAGAACCCCTCCCTCCCTCCCTCTCTGCTTCACTCCCTGACTCTTCCCTCTCCTGCCCTCCCTGCTTCCCTCTTGAAAATGACAGTGTAGTGCTGGCTTCTCAAATTGGAGTTTATAGAACCTGAAGGTATATGAAGGGAGAAGGGAGGTACTAGGATAAATGTGGATTATCTTTCCAGAGGGATATATTCACTCTAAGATTTTAATGAGCATTTAACAACATTTAAAAAACCCTCACAAGATAATAGAACAAGCATGAATTTGAAAGGTAAAACACGAGGCTTACACTAAGCAGCTCCTTTGGACTGCCAGTTCATCTTGATGTATAATTTCACTCTTCCTATGGGATATTGAGGGATAACTCAGCAGAAAACTTAGAGGGACCAGTATATTAAAAAGCATGCACTTTCTGGGATAGAAAAACCTGGGTTCAAAACTGGGCCGCATCTCCTTGGAAAATAGTTTTAGCTTTAGGAGCCATCTCTTCTGGAGTTATAAAATAAGGACAGCTGGGCACGGTGGCACACACCTGTAATCCCAGTTACCTGGGAGGCTGAGGAAGCTGGATCACAAATCTGAGACCAGGTCAGGGCAACTTAGTGGGACCTTGCCTAAAATAAAATAAAATAAAATAAAATAAAAAGGCTGAGCAGGTAGCTCAGTGGTAAAACATCCCTGGGCTTAATCCCCAGTACTGAGGAAAAAAACCAAACAAAACAAAACAGTAAGGATAATAAAGTCTTCTTGACATAGTATTGTGGATTTCAAGGCATCTGGATCCAGGAGGACTGCTCTAAATGTATTTTCCTCTTTGTTTATGCCATGGACTGAAACCTGCCTTCGGAAAATTCTCTAATCGGTCTTGGTCTGTCCATTACAGGCCCCAATAAAATCCTTCAGTTACCTTTTATTTTTTGGTAATAAAATACAAATAACATTGAATTTGTCATTTCAACTATTTTTTTTTATTGTAAACAAATGGGATACATGTCATTTCAACTATTTTAAAGTATACAATTTAGAGGCATTTAGTGCATTCGCAAATGCTATACACCTGTCATCAATATCTAGTAATCAAACCTCTCTACCCATTAAGTAGTCGTTCCCATTCCCTCTGTCCAGTCTCAATCTGCTCTCTGGCTGTATGGATCTGCCTATTCTGGGTATTTCATATAAGTGGAAGATACAATCTGTAGCCTTTTGTGTCTGGCTCCTGCCTTTTTTGAGTTCTGAGCAATGAAGGGACCAAGGAAAACTCAGCCCAAAGAAAGGCAGGTTGCCCTGAGGGCTTGAGAAGGGCAGAGAGGAAAGCATCCACCTCACAGTCTGTCCCCAGGCCTCTGCTCTCACACCTGGCAGTGGAGGTCCAGCCGTGAGGCTGCAGGCCGCAGGCCTGGCACTGGCATGGGCATCGCTCATCTGAACAACCAGTCTGAGGCCGTGGTCACTGTTAGATCCAAGGTCGGCTTGGGCAGCAGGTGCTTGGGAAGCAATCATTCAAGCTGGCAGAGTCCAGCTGGATGCCGTGCGCTGTTTATCCTTGGATGGCACAATAGGGCCTCATTCCGGGAGCAGCTCTTGGCCAAACATTCACAGGAAAAGCAAAGCAGACTGGCCTGGCTGTGGCCTTTGGAAAGGCAGAGAGGCTGCTAATGTGTGCAGCCAGTGAGCTGCATGGATAATTAAATCACTCCCAAGGAAAACCTTGTTTGAGCACTAAAGGTCATGGCTATGATTTGTCTGTGATTCTTTGTCAATACGTTTTTCTAACCAAGTACCACATAAAGAGTCTATTATATGGGCTTCAGTGCTGCCTGCATGCTCAGGGATGGGAACGGAAAAATTTGTGGGCAGCCCCAGTTAAATGCACCATTTAACACTGCACAATCGCTCTCCGTCCTCAAGTCTGCCTTTTGTTTACTCAAGTCCTAATTCATGTGGGGGGAAATTAGTGTAACTAGAAGTTTAGGGTCTCATAAAAGGCTTTAACTAGTTTCACAGAGATATTCACAGATGGCTGCACAGTAAACATTGTAAAGGCCCAGAGCTGGGGAGAAGTTGGGAGAATGGAGCCCTAAATTGTGTTTGTGTTTTGCTTTAACAATTTCAGGTTGGTTACAGTAAATCATCAGGTTCAGTGCAGGGATGCCTGCTTTCCCCCTGGGTTCTTTCCTGTCCTTTTTCACGAAGAGTACAAGGAGAAACTGCTGCATCAAACACTGGCTTAGAGCTTGAGAGTCACAGGTATCTTTGAAAGTTTCTTAGGAAACCAGGTGATGAATAACAGTTCAAGCAATTGGATCATGTGTGGCCACAGAAATACCCTGGAGTCAGACAGACTTGGGCCCCAGAAATGAAAGGAAATGAAGGGAAACTCCTAGCTTCTCAGGGAGCATCCCAAAGGGAGAAGATATTCCCCTAAGCTGATGGAAACTTGAACTCAAACCCTATATCTTCCATTGAGTCTTAGATAATTTAGAAGATTTATTTTTCTCTCAAGTAAATTTAGACCAGGGCAGGTTTGACAATTTCATGATTGCATCAGAGACCTGGGCCCCTTTGATCTGCTCTTGCATTCCTTAGTGTGTTGTTTATTTTTATTATTATTATTTTTTCTTTAAACTGGGACTAAGTACTTCATATTTAGTACAAAAGATGAAAATAAACACCTTTAATTTCTCTCATAGGCGAAAGAAGTCTGGAGGTGGGCAGTCCAGTTTAGTGATTCCTGATGTCATCAGGAACCATTCTAGGTTATCACTCTACTGTGCCTGTGGTGGGCTCTTATCCTTGGGATCTAGGATGATCATCCTAGCCATCAGACCTGAGTTCCAGGCAGTACAGTGGAAGAAGGACGAAAAAGACTTTGAATCTTATAAAGGAAGCTTGCTAGGTGTCTCATATTCATTGGTAGAACTTTCTTGCATGGTTATGCCTGAGAGAGAAACTAGAAAAGGAGAAAAAGTCTAGTAGCTGGACGCATTGTTGGGTCCAACAAAGCAGGCGTTCTTTGCTTAGGAAGACAGAATGGATTTGGGTAGGCAACTAGAAGTTTATATTTCAGCCCCTTCTGTCTCTCCCAATAACATGCCCAACAATTCCAGACATGTCTGAATCATCAGAAATGAACAACAGAAGGCTCAAAATACGATGCTACCTATACGAATAGTATATGAATCATAATACCTGACCCCAAGGAAACACAAGAAAAGCTCTGGTTTCCTTTTCATAGTACGAGGTCCAGAGGTTAATGTTCTATTGGTTGCCAGCTTAAGGTGGTGGACTCTTTAAGAGGTGGGGCCTTATTTGAGGACGTCAGATCATCAGGTGCATGTCCTTGAAGGATATACTGGGAACCCTGTTTCTTCTTCTTTCTCTCTCTGTTGGTTGACCACCTTGAGGTGAGAAGCTTTGTTCCACGTTACACTCGGTGCCATGATATTCTGCCTCACCACAGGCCCAGAAACAACAGAGCCAACTGTCCATGGACTGGGACTTCTGAAACCGTGAGCCAAAATAAAATTTTCCTTTTAAGTTAATTATCTCAGATATTTTGTAACAGAGGCTGAAAACTGATGAATACACATGGGTTGAGCTCAAAGCTTTACTGACTCCAGAACAGGAATGGACAATATATATTGGTTTTAGGGTATTCAAAGAAAAAAAGTTCTCTGTCAAGTGGAGTTGAAAGAGTTGATTCAAACCAAGAGACTATGGAGACTTCCTGAGAGTAATTGTATTCATCTGATTTTTAAGAGGATGAAACTCATGTGATGTTTCTTATTTGGGGAAAGAAAAATAGGGTCAGAGAATGAGTGAAGTAAAAGAAATCTTGCAGAAAATGTAAGTATTAGATTTAAAAATTCTGTTCAGGTAATTTTTTTTGGTTGGGAAGGATAGATGATTTAAAAAAATACTTCCTGAAGATACTAAGAAATTTTCCAAATACTCTCAAATAAGAAAGCCAAGTCAGGAGTGTGCTTCCAAATATTTTTTTTTTTTTCAGCTTTCCCTAAGCTAGGATTTTGAAGAGCTGTTCCAAATGCAGAAGCATTGGGCTCTTTACCTACATTCTTACTCTTTTGCATGTAATATGCTCCAGTCGATACTCTTGGGTTTGATTTGATTGATGATGTATGCAATTGAAGGGCAGGAGCAGGAGGATAAAAGGGCAACTTCCTATAAGAAATGAGGCCAGACCTCTCAGGTGATGAGCATTTATCAGACCACTGGGAAGGTGGGAGGGCAGAGCTTCTGAGGGGAACCTGGTTCTATGCAACCTACTGAGCTGAACTGCAGTCAGCTGGGCTGGGGGTAGTTTCTTGGTATGATTAAAAAAACGGAGGGTAATGTATTTTAGACTAATGAAAGGGCATTTTTGTTTGCTTTTTCCTTGTGTGTCTTGTGACTCTATCAAAAAATAGAATCAGGAAATGCTTTAGCAGTTAGACATCTGCATATTTCCATCTGGACTCAAATAATTTATTAGAACCTATTTGCAGCAGGAAGAGTTGCATTCATTTTTTTTCATATTAGCATAAAACCTACCTTATTGACAAGGTAAATAGCAAATGAGTTGAGAGAACCTGAAAAATAGTATTTTGAAAATTAAATCATTAATACCAATGATTTAAGGTCTATTAATTTTATCCAAATCAGAGCTTAAATATATAGGAAGAAATATTTTCTCTCCCTAATCTGAAAAGTTTTTTTAAAGCATTAGATTAAAAAAAAATTTAGGTGGATCACAATACCTTTGTTTTTTTTTCTATTTTAATGTGGTGCTGAGGAATAAACCCAGTGCCTTCATGTGCTAGGCAAGTGCTCTACCACTGAGCTACAACCCCAGCCCCCTAATCTGAAAAGTTTTAAAAAACAGTTTGAGAGAAAGAGCAATCTTTAATTTTGGCAATAGTCTCTTTAATGGAGAAAAAACAGTGAGCAGGCTGAGGAATACTTTCTGAAGCACCTTTTCAAGTATTATAGAATATGTTGATTGTTTCCTTTAAGGTTGCAAGGCAGACACATGAATGAATGAATAAAAAGTGATTATTTTTAACTTTCTCCTTTCCTGTGGTCCCTTGGATGTCTTCCCAATTCTTGGCTTTTATTTCTGCTGATTCCTCCTTTCTGGAATCCTCTGTGTCCCATTCTTCCTATCCCTTAAGACTTAGGTCAGCTGCTCTTTCCTGCCCAAGGATCCCCTAATATCTTCTATAGGAAGTACCTCCTGAGACTTTACCTACATGAAAAACTGCAGTGATCTAGAAAAGATCTGTCCTTTCTAGAGAGAGATTTTGTTTTTCTACTGTAGAATTCAGAGCTGAACTGGCCCAATTGAGCCTCCACCCCTGGCATTTTACAGCAGTTGTCCATACTCTCTTACCTTGGCTGCTTGGCAAGAAGAATAAAACTTGGTGTTTGTGCATTTCAGAAGAGGGCTGGGACTCTAAGCCACATTAGGATGGAGAGTATATGCACATATGCTTGACAGTGCCAGTGCCAGGCCCTTTCCTGAGAGGGAACAGGCCTCAAACCATCCTATTTCTTCAGTTTCATGATAGCAACCAACGTGGCAGGATAAAAATAGCACAAATCACTTGCTGTATTTTTACTTTAATTCTTGCAACCTTTGGCCCTTCCCCATTCAATCAGCAGCTGACCCTGCTTTGGGGATGTAATAGATGGAAACTTCAAAGAACAAAGAAACAGTACCTGGCTTTTTGAAACTCATGACGGCAATAACAGTCACGAGAGGTGGAGGTGGGGAGAATCTTTAGAGCTGTAAGAACCTGGGCATTGTATGTGTCACAAACATGCCAGGGGAAAACAAACTCGCTTTATGCACCTGTAGAGACCAGAGAACCACTCCTAGGCCAGAGGCAGCAGAATTGTGGGGAGAGCTTGATAAGACTGAGGCCCTGCACCTCAGTGGATGTCCTTGGAGAGTGGATTTACCTTGTTTCTCAGGTGAAGCCCAGGTGGGTGATCTGGCTCTCAGTCTCTTGTACCATCCAGCTTCGCATATGGCATATCTGTCAGCAAAGAGAACCTCAGGGAGCACCACTGGCCTGCCCTCAGTCTTAGGGTAAAAGGGAGAGCATCCCACACCTCCACACTACGTTAGAGAAGGCCTCTCACTTATCTGAGAGAGGAAAATGGACCAAAAGAAGACTCAGAGGAACTGATCACTTCCAGGGTAGATGCAGGTAGACCCAGGGAACCCTGGCCATTGTGATGAGCACTCGTCTCAGGAGATGCATTTTTTATGGAGTGGTAAGGGTGACTGAGCATGAGACATCTCCTCATCAGAAAACAAAACCTGTAGACAAAGGCATAGGAAGAAAATTCTAGTTACTTGAGTTTGTCCTAAATTAGCTAAGATGAAACTTTTATTACTCAGTTAAAAGTAGCCTAAAGTTTGACTTAAGAATTAATACTTGTTATACAAACATAGAAAGAGATGTAGGTATCTCTTACTTTGAGTGTTATGAGTGTCTTTTAATATACTGGCAAAATAGAGAACCCACCTATTACACCTATCAGTATAACTGCTAATAAATGCTGGTAAGCCTGATCAACCTTACCAGCTCTCCTCTTTGGATTTGAACTGTGCAGGGTGGAGGGAGCCTCTACTAGAGGCCACCACGTGCTGCCACAAAGCAGCAAGCTCCACTGTCCCACATAACATGAGCCGCTTCCTCGGCATTCTGCTTAGAGAGAATGTCATACTGAATCCTGGCCTGAGCTTGTACCCACCCTCTATGTTTGCACTAGAACTTTGGCTGTGAGACTAGCAGGGCTTTGATTTTTAAAGAGCTTTAGTGAAAGATTCTCCTGAAAGGAGCAAATGCTTCATTGCTAAGAACTGTTTTTACACATTGCTCTTTTCTTAGAAGCTGATAACTTCAAATTCTCTTGCCATTCTCTCCAGTTTCCTCGGAGATATAAGAGATGGCTGAGTCCTCAATATGAGTTCCGCAGCAGTGCCTCTTGCGTTGGTCTTCTGATTGATTCCATTGAATTCTTGTCAGTTTCCAGGAGAAGTTCTTGGATTAGAGAACAGCTGGGAAGAGACTTTATCTTTGTGTTTCTAGAACATGTAGCACTTTAAAAGCCACCCCTTTAGCACTTGGCAACCTAATCAGTTGAATATCTCAATTTTACTTTTTTGATACAGTTTCTGAGTCTTACATGTTAGATGCAATGAAAGTGATGGACAGCCTGGAAGTGCTCTGTCCTGTTGTAGAGAACAAGCAGTCAGCATTCATTTTGCTGCAGATATGGGCCTCCACCCTCCTCATCAGTCACTTAATCTTAAAACCAGATTAAAATTCCTCAGTAGATCCTCACTGAGTCCTAACTCCTTAGCATGGCACCTGAGGACTTTTTAGTCTAGTTTACTTTGATGCCAGCTCTTACCTCACATCCTGTTCTAGAAGACAAATACTCCAGCTACAGGAAAAAATGCTCACAGTTCATGAAGCATATCAGGTTGTTCTGTACATTTGTGGCTTGATTTACACTGAGATCCCAAGTATCTTTTCTGTTTGTCTGTCTGGAGAATTCCCACTCATGTTTCTCCTTCCCTGAGTCTTTTTCAAACTTCTAGGAAACCCCAATTCTGTGTCCCTCATGTCTAGATTTCATCTTCTATAGACTCTAGCATTTAGTGGAGCAATGTAATCATGTGCCTGTCATACCTTCTAGATTATAAGGACTTTGAAGGAAAAGACTATATACTCTGGGTAGTGTTGTTTCTAGTGTCTACTATCCCTCAAGTAGTGTTTACCGAGCAAATGAAATCTTCTGGGATTTTTTTTCCCCAAAAAATCTTGTGGTACTGCCAGTTTGACAACAGTGCCTGGAAACTCTTTTCCAGTAGACTGAAGGTGGTTGTATTGAGAAAAAAAGTCCTAGCTCAGGATTAGAAGGAATAAAGTACTAGCCGAGCTTGACTTCTGGTAAAGGGACTTCAGATGCACATACCATGCACATGGACACAGCAAAAAAGCTGTGGCCTTCAAGCCAAAACTAGTCAGAAGGGATAAAGAAGAACATTTCATCTTTAAGGGAAGCTTAAGGGAAGCATAAATCAGCAAGACATAACAATCATAAACATCTATGCCCCGAACAGTGGCTCATCCATGTACGTCAAACAAATCCTTCTCAATTCCAGAAATCAAATAGACCACAACACAAAAATACTAGGCGATTTTAACATGCCTCTCTCACCACTGGATAGATCTTCCAAAGAAATATTGAATAAAGAAACCATAGATCTCAATAACACAATCAACAATTTAGACTTAACCGACTTATATAGAATATACCATCCAACAAAGAACAAACGTGTTTCTTAAAGCAAAGTATACATCAACCAAAACTGCATAAGGTATTTTTTTTTTTATTGTAAACAAATGGGATACATGTTGTTTCTCTGTTTGTACATGGCGTAAAGGCATACCATTTGTGTAATCATAAATTTACATAGAGCAATGTTGTTTGATTCATTCTGTTATTTTTTTCCCTTCCCCCCACCCCTCCCACCCCTCTTTACCCTCTATACAGTAGTTCCTTCCTCCATACTTGCCCCCCTCCCTAACCCTAACTCTAACCCTTCCCTCCCCCCCATTATGTGTCAACCTCCACTTATTAGCGATATCATTCGTCCTTTGGCTTTTTGAGATTGGCTTATCTCACTTAGCATGATATTCTCCAATTTCATCCATTTGCCTGCAAATGTCATAATTTTATCATTCTTTATGGCTGAGTAATATTCCATAGTATATATATACCACAGTTTCTTTATCCACTCATCAATTGAAGGGCATCTAGGTTGGTTCCACAGTCTGGCTATTGTGAATTGAGCAGCTATGAACATTGATGTGGCTGTATTTCTGTAGTATGCAGATTTTAAGTCCTTTGGGTATAGGCCAAGGAGTGGGATAGCTGGGTCAAATGGTGGTTCCATTCCAAGTTTTCTAAGGAATCTCCACACTGCTTTCCATAGTGGCTGCACTAATTTGCAGCCCCACCAGCAGTGTATGAGTGTACCTTTCTCCCCACATCCTCGCCAACACCTGTTGTTGCTCGTATTCTTGATAATCGCCATTCTAATTGGGGTGAGATGGAATCTTAGGGTGGTTTTGATTTGCATTTCTCTTATTACTAGAGATGTTGAACATTTTTCCATATGTTTGTTGATTGCTTGTAGATCTTCTTCTGTGAAGTGTCTATTCATTTCCTTAGCCCATTTGTTGACTGGACTGTTTGAATTCTTGGAGTAGAGTTTTTTGAGTTCTTTATAGATTCTGGAGATTAGTGCTCTATCTGAAGTATGATTGGCAAAGATATTCTCCCACTCTGTAGGCTCTTTCTTCGCATTGCTGATAGTTTCCTTTGCTGAGAGAAAGCTTTTTAGTTTGAATCTATCCCAGTGGTTGATTCTAGCTTTTATTTCTTGTGCTATGGGAGTCCTGTTAAGGAAGTCTGGTCCTAGACCAACAAGGTGAAGATTTGGACCTACTTTTTCTTCTATAATCTGCAGGGTCTCTGGTCTGATTCCGAGGTCCTTAATCCATTTTGAGTTTAGTTTCGTGCATGGTGAGAGATATGGGTTTAGTTTCATTCTGTTGCATATGGATTTCCAATTCTCCCAGCACCATTTGTTGAAGAGGCTATCTTTTCTCCATTGCATATTTTTGGCCCCTTTGTCTAGTATGAGAAAATTGTATTTATTTGCATTCCCCCTAAAAACTGGAACAAGGCAGGGATGCCCTCTTTCACCACTTCTATTCAACATCGTTCTTGAGACTCTGGCCAGAGCAATTAGACAAACCAAAGAAATTAAAGGGATACGAATTGGAAAAGAAGAACTCAAACTATCCCTGTTCGCTGATGACATGATTATATATTTAGAGGAACCGGGAAATTCCACCAGAAAACTCTTAGAACTCATAAGTGATTTCAGTAAAGTAGCAGGTTACAAGATCAATGCCCATAAATCCAACGCATTTTTATACATAAGTGATGAATCTTCAGAAAGAGAAATTAGGAAAACTACCCCATTCACAATAGCCTCGAAAAAAATAAAATACTTGGGAATCAATCTCACAAAAGAGGTGAAAGACCTCTACAATGAGAACTATACAACACTAAAGAAAGAAATTAAAGAACACCTTAGAAGATGGAAAGATCTTCCATGTTCTTGGATAGGAAGAATTAATATTGTCAAAATGGCCATACTACCTAAAGTGCTATACAAATTCAATGCAATTCCAATTAAAATCCCAATGACGTACCTTACAGAAATAGAGCAGGCAATTATGAAATTCATCTGGAAGAATAAGAAACCCAGAATAGCTAAAGCAATCCTTAGCAGGAAGAGTGAAACAGGGGGTATTGCAATACCAGATCTTCAACTCTACTACAAAGCAATAGTAACAAAAACGGCATGGTATTGGTACCAAAATAGAAAGGTAGATCAATGGTACAGAATAGAGGACACGGACACAAACCCAAATAAATACAATTTTCTCATACTAGACAAAGGGGCCAAAAATATGCATAAGGTGTTTTATTGCAATTCATTGATGGTCTCTTTTAAGAGAGCTTATTGCTAGACCATACATTATCTGAGGAGCTCCAAAGAAGCTCTTGAAATGTCTTCCTGGAGAAGCCTTGCTTGAATGGCAAGTTCCAATCCATCTGTGACACAGAGGAAATTTGTCTTTGCCCAGCTCTTTTTCTCACACTATAACTTGGAGATTCAAAGTGCTCCATTCACCTCTTTTAAAGACTGCTGGCTGTCAACACCTTTGATTACCGACACACCTCCTAGTGTACCATAATAACATGCTTGTGGGGTTATGGCCCTCATAAGACCTTGGGTACTATGCTGCAATAGTTAGCACTCAATAAATATTAGTTGAATGAATACATAAATAAAAGAATGCAGATTTCCTACCTCCAATATTTTTGAAAATTCCTTTAACAGAGGTGGACAAATTTTCCTGGCTCTTTGTCAGTCATTTGAGTGTGCTTTCCAAAATCTACTCATAACTTGAAATGGTACTAAAGAAATAAAATATTTGTATATGAAAGCTGTACAAATGCAAATATTCTCATTAGTTTATCATATCTGTCAAACCTAGACAGATCTAGATGTTAGATCTACCAGTGGGAAATCGTTTTACAGTGAAAAAAGTATCTCAAGTTGAGAAGAGGTGAAATTCTGGTGTAACCTCAGATTTAATGGCCTCTGGAATAATAGTTGCCAAGACTAGAACTGAAGAGTTCAGAGTGGCTGTGGCAACACAAAGCTATAGGATAGGATAAATTGCTAAAACCTATGAAACAACATGAGCTAGAATTCTCCAGGAAGGAAATGGTCTTATAAATACAGAGGCACCTTGGCTTACAATGAGGTTATTTCTTGATAAACCCACATATTTATTCATATATTTGAAATGCACTTATACCCCTAACCTACCAAATACCATAGCTTAGCAACACGAGGAGGACGCTGCAGATGGCAGTTATTTACCAACTCGGTGCACAGCTGCCTGGAAGCTGAGGCTCACTTCACTGCTCAGCATCATGAGAGCATGGTACCACATATCAACAGCGGGGAAAAGATCAAAACTCAAAATTCTAAGATGGTTTCTATTGAATGTGTATTGCTTTCATAACAATGTAATATATATATCCAACCATTGCAAGTTGGGGTTCCTCTTGTGATGTCAAATGTTGACTTTCAAGTATCATTGTAATAAAGTAACTTGTCAATAAATATGTACAAATGAGAAAAATCAAAGTTAAAAAAAAGTCATGATTGATACTTTTTCCTCTATTTGATGTTTCCATTTGACCTCAAAAAAAAATTTTTTTTTTAAACATCTTAATTTCTTAAATTTTATTCTTATGGCCAAAATCTGAATATCACTAATTTTTACAACCTGGCACATTCACAAATTATATCCCAATATATACATTTTTTTAAACTTATGACTTTTTTTTGTAGTTTTAACTCTTGAACAATTTTAACATTTAATATATTTCAAGAAATAAACTGAGAATAAAAATGCAGAAACCCCTAAAATAAAATGGAAACAAATAAAAGAACCAGGCTGTATATTTCATCGAATCGTAATTACACAGATGGAAAATAAGAAAATAAGAAAATAAGTACTCTGACAATACTCTTTCAGTGGAATACACCTTATGGACAAAAAGCAAACTTCAAAGAAATCTTAAACCTTACTTTGTAAGTTTTTTTTTTTTTTTTAGTTAAACCCGCCCTTTATTTTTTTTAAATTAATTTATTTATTTTTTTATTGTAAACAAATGGGATACATGTTGTTTCTCTGTTTGTACATGGCGTAAAGGCATACCATTTGTGTAATCATAAATTTACATAGAGTAATGTTGTTTGATTCATTCTGTTATTTTTCCTTTCCCCCCACCCCTCTTTTCCCTCTATACAGTGCTTCCTTCCTCCATACTTGCCCCCCTCCCTAAACCTAACTCTAACCCTAACACTAACCCTTCCCTCCCCCCATTATGAGTCATCATCCACTTATTAGCGATATCATTTGTCCTTTGGCTTTTTGAGATTGGCTTATCTCACTTAGCATGATATTCTCCAATTTCATCCATTTGCCTGCAAATGCCATAATTTTATCATTCTTTATGGCTGAGTAATATTCCATTGTATATATATACCACAGTTTCTTTATCCATTCATCAACTGAAGGACATCTAGGTTGATTCCACAATCTGGCTATTGTGAATTGAGCAGCTATGAACATTGATGTGGCTGTATCTCTGTAGTATGCTGATTTTAAGTCCTTTGGGTGTAGGCCAAGGAGTGGGATAGCTGGGTCAAATGGTGGTTCCATTCCAAGTTTTCTAAGGAATCTCCACACTGCTTTCCAGAGTGGCTGCACTAATTTGCAGCCCCACCAGCAATGTATGAGTGTACCTTTCTCCCCACATCCTCGCCAACACCTGTTGTTGCTTGTATTCTTGATAATCGCCATTCTAATTGGGGTGAGATGGAATCTTAGGGTGGTTTTGATTTGCATTTCTCTTATTACTAGAGATGTTGAACATTTTTCCATATGTTTGTTGATTGCTTGTAGATCTTCTGTGAAGTGTCTATTCATTTCCTTAGCTCATTTGTCGACTGGATTATTTGTATTCTTGGAGTAGAGTTTTTTGAGTTCTTTATAGATTCTGGAGATTAGTGCTCTATCTGAAGTATGAGTGGCAAAGATATTCTCCCACTCTGCAGGCTCTTTCTTTGCATTGCTGATAGTTTCCTTTGCTGAGAGAAAGCTTTTTAGTTTGAATCTATCCCACCTATTGATTCTTGCTTTTATTTCTTGTGCTATGGGAGTCCTGTTAAGGAAGTCTGCTCCTAAGCTGACATGTTGAAGATCTGGACCTACTTTTTCTTCTATAATCTGCAGGGTCTCTGGTCTGATTCCGAGGTCCTTAATCCATTTTGAGTTTAGTTTCGTGCATGGTGAGAGATATGGGTTTAGTTTCATTCTGTTGCATATGGATTTCCAATTCTCCCAGCACCATTTGTTGAAGAGGCTATCTTTTCTCCATTGCATATTTTTGGCCCCTTTGTCTAGTATGAGAAAATTGTATTTATTTGGGTTTGTGTCCGTGTCTTCTATTCTGTACCATTGATCTACCTGTCTATTTTGGTACCAATACCATGCTGTTTTTGTTACTATTGCTTTGTAGTAGAGTTGAAGATCTGGTATTGCAATACCCCTTGCTTCACTCTTCCTGCTAAGGATTGCTTTAGCTATTCTGGGTTTCTTATTCTTCCAGATGAATTTCATAATTGCTTGCTCTATTTCGGTAATGTATATCATTGGGACTTTAATTGGAATTGCATTGAATTTGCATAGCACTTTAGGTAGTATGGCCATTTTGACAATATTAATTCTTCCTATCCAAGAACATGGAAGATCTTTCCATCTTCTAAGGTGTTCTTTAATTTCTTTCTTTAGTGTTGTATAGTTCTCATTGTAGAGGTCTTTCACCTCTTTTGTGAGATTGATTCCCAAGTATTTTATTTTTTTCGAGGCTATTGTGAATGGGGTAGTTTTCCTAATTTCTCTTTCTGAAGATTCATCACTTATGTATAAAAATGCGTT
The DNA here is from genome assembly GCF_902686455.1 of Sciurus vulgaris. Taxonomy (NCBI): domain Eukaryota; kingdom Metazoa; phylum Chordata; class Mammalia; order Rodentia; family Sciuridae; genus Sciurus; species Sciurus vulgaris. The sequence continues at coordinate 26,317,009 of NC_136476.1, forward strand.
GGATTTATGAGCATTGATCTTGTAACCTGCTACTTTACTGAATTCACTTATGAGTTCTAAGAGTTTTCTGGTGGAATTTCCAGGTTCCTCTAAATATATAATCATGTCATCAGCGAACAGGGATAGTTTGAGTTCTTCTTTTCCAATTCGTATCCCTTTAATTTCTTTGGTTTGTCTAATTGCTCTGGCTAGAGTCTCAAGAACGATGTTGAATAGAAGTGGTGAAAGAGGGCATCCCTGCCTTGTTCCAGTTTTTAGGGAGAATGCTTTCAGTTTTTCACCATTTAGAATGATATTGGCCATGGGCTTAGCATAGATGGCCATTACAATGTAAGGAATGTTCCCACTATCCCTATTTTTTCCAGTGTTTTGTGCATGAAGGAATGCTGTATTTTATCAAATACTTTTTCTGCATCTATCAAAATAATCATGTGATTGTTGACTTTAAGTCTATTGATATGGTGAATGACGTTTATTGATTTCCTGATGTTGAACCAACCTTGCATCCCTGGGATGAAACCCACTTGATCATGGTGCACTATCTTTTAAATATGTTTTTGTATGCGATTTGCTAAAATTTTGTTGATGTTCATTAAGGATATTGGTCTGAAATTTTCTTTCCTCGATGTGTCTCTGTCTGGTTTAGGTATCAGTGTGATATTGGCTTCATAGAATGAGTTTGGGAGGGTTCCCTCCTCTTCTATTTTATGGAATACTTTGAGAAGTATTGGAATGAGCTCTTCTTTAAAGGTTTTGTAGAACTCGGCTGAGAACCCATCTGGTCCCGGACTTTTCTTTGTTGATAGGCTTTTGATGACTTCTTCTATTTCAGTACTTGAAATTGGTCTATTTAAATTGTGTATGTCCTCCTGGTTCAGTTTAGGCAATTCATTTGTCTCTAGAAACCTGTTGATGTCTTCAAAATTTTCTATTTTGTTGGAGTATAGATTTTCAAAATAGCTTCTAATTATGTTTTGTATTTCAATCCTGTCTGTTGTGATATTTCCGTGTTCATTCCGAATTTTAGTGATTTGGGTTTTCTCTCGTCTTCTCTTTGTTAGTGTAGCTAAAGGTTTATCAATTTTGTTTATTTTTTCGAAGAACCAACTATTTATTTTGTCAATTTTTTGTATTGTTTCTTTTGTTTCAATTTCATTGATTTCAGCTCTGAGTTTAACTATTTCCTGTCTTCTTCTACTTTTGGTGCTGGTCTGTTCTTCTTTTTGTAGGGCTTTGAGCTGTAGTGTTAGGTCGTTTATTTGTTGAGTTTTACTTCTTTTATTAAATGCGCTCCATGAAATAAATTTCCCTCTAAGTACTGCTTTCGTAGTGTCCCAGAGATTTTGATATGATGTTTCTTTGTTCTCATTTACCTCTAAGAATTGTTTAATTTCCTTCCTAATATCTTCTGTTATTCATTCATCATATAATAGCATATTGTTTAATCTCCAGATGTTGGAATAGATTCTGTGTTTTACTCTTTCATTTATTTCTAACTTGAATCCATTATGATCTGATAGAATACAAGGTAGTGTCTCTATCTTCTTGTATTTGCTAACATTAGGTTTGTGGCATAATATATGGTCTATTTTAGAGAAGGATCCAGGTGCTGCTGAGAAGAAAGTGTATTCACTCTTGGTTGGATGGTATATTCTATAAATGTCCGTTAAGTCTAAATTATTGATTGTGTTATTGAGATCTATGGTTTCTTTGTTCAATTTTTGTCTGGAAGATCTGTCCAGTGGTGAGAGAGGCGTGTTAAAATCACCTAGTATTATTGTGTTATGGTCTATTTGGTTTCTGAAATTGAGAAGGATTTGTTTGACATACATGGATGAGCCACTGTTTGGGGCATAGATATTTATGATTGTTATATCTTGCTGATTTATGTTTCTCTTAAGCAGTATGAAATGACTTTCTTTATCCCTTCTGACTAACTTTGGCTTGACGTCCACATTATCTGAAATGAGGATGGATACTCCAGCTTTTTTGCTGAGTCCATGTGCATGGTATGTTTTTCCCCATCCTTTCACTTTTAGTCTATGGGTAACTTTTTCTATGAGGTGAGTCTCTTGTAGGCAACATATTGTTGGATCTTTCTTTTTAATCCAGTCTGTCAGTCTATGTTTTTGATTGATGAATTCAGACCATTAACATTCAGGGTTATTATTGAGATATGATTTGGTTTCCTGCTCATTTGGTTCATTTTTTAAATTTTATTTATTTATTTGTTTGACACAACTTGTTTCCTCCTTTATTTGACAATTCCTTTAGGATAATTCCTTCCTTTGCTGATTTGCTTCTTTGTTTTTCATCTCTTCCTCATGGAATATTTTGCTGAGAATGTTCTGTAATGCTGGCTTTCTTTTTGTAAATTCTTTTAGCTTTTGTTTATCATGGAAGGATTTTATTTCATCGTCAAATTTGAAGGTAAGTTTTGCTGGGTATAAGATTCTTAGTTGGCATCCATTTTCTTTCAGGGCTTGAAAAATGTTGTTCCAGGCCCTTCTAGCTTTTAGGGTCTGGATTGAAAAGTCTGCTGATATCCGTATTGGTTTCCCCCTGAATGTAATTTGGTTCTTTTGTCTCACAGCCTTTAAAATTCTGTCTTTATTTTGTATGTTAGGTATTTTCATTATAATGTACCTTGGTGTGGGTTTGTTGTAATTTTGTGTATTTGGAGTCCTATAAGCCTCTTGAACTTGATTTTCCATTTCATTCTTCAGATGTGGGAAATTTTCTGATATTATTTCATTGAATAGATTGTTCATTCCTTTGGTTTGTTTCTCTAGGCCTTCCTCAATCCCAATAATTCTTAAATTTGTCCTTTTCATGATATCCCATAGTTCTTGTAGATTCTGTTCATGATTTCTTACCATCTTCTCTGTTTGTTCAACTTTGTTTTCAAGGTTAAATATTTTGTCTTCAATGTCTGAGGTTCTGTCTTCCAGGTGTTCTATTCTACTGGATATGCTTTCTATGGAGTTCTTAATTTGGTTTATTGTTTCCTTCATGTCAAGGATTTCTGTTTGTTTTTTTTTTTCAATATCTCTAACTCTTTATTGAAATGATCTTTTGCTTCCTGTATTTGCTCTTTTAACTGTCGATTGGTGCGATCATTCAATGTCTGCATTTGCTCTTTCATCTCATCGTTTGCTTCCCTGATCATTTTAATTATGTACATTCTGAACTCCTTTTCTGTCATTTCTTCTGCCATGCTGTCATTGGGTTTTATTGATGTAACATCTAGATTTGTTTGTGGCATTTTCTTTCCTTGTTTTCTCATATTGTTCAGGTATCAGTGGACTGCTGAGATATTGCAGATTTCCTCTATTGACTTACAATGTCCTTGAAGATTTCTATATATATCCCCTCTTAGCCTTCAGTAGGCTGAAGTCTTGGAGGAAGTTGATAATGCGGTGCTCCACAAGGAAGCTGCCTCTCTAGGAGTGGTGGCCTTCAGGTGGGGTATATTCCCTGCTAGTGGGCAGAGGTACCTCCACTTGTTGACCAATGGTCATCTAAAGGGGAACTAGGCTGCGGGCTGAGGCAAGGCCTGTTTGGGCCTGTGTCTCTGGTTTTACCGTCCTTGTGGGGAAACCTCACCTGGCAGCGAAGACTCACCCGTTGGGGAGGTCTCGCTGGTCAGTTCCCCTCCTAGAGGTTCCCCTCAATTTACAGCTACCGCCTGGGCTGGGCTGCCTTCCTCTGCAAAGTTCCCAGGGGCCCGGCCCTACCTCCTGGGCCTGGGAGCCTCACCCTTCACAGATGAATCTCCTTAGGCTGCCCCTCCTCAGAGAATCTGCCCGCAGTCTGGAACCTTGCTCTACCCCTAAGCGTGTCTCTGTGCAGCTCTTCCTGACCTCAACTTTTTACCAATGAGAGAATTGGTGCTCAGAGATGTTAAGGGTCACTGCAGAAACTGCACAGCTAGAAATTTCTTGAGTGAGCTAGAATTTCAGAGATTTGAGGCTAACTGAGTGTTCTTTTCATTACAGTACATAGCCTTCCCAGCTCCATTACCTCTGGCCCTAGTGAGGTCCATGATGGTTAAGAATGCCAATTTGGATGCAAACTTAATGGAAATGTTTTAAAATGTGAGATCATGATAGTGTTTCCTATTGTTCTAAGAATTGTGCAATAAATCACTGAAAAAGATATGCTTACATTTCAGATATTATGTTAATAACACACATGCAAAATGGAACCGCTAAAATACTGTTAGTGCTCTACAGATACAGTATATGCAAAATATGCTACACACTCTAAACTTTTCATTTAAACCCCACATGACATAGGACAAAGGAAAAAATTCAGTAAGGGAAGAGATCTGCAGCCTATTCAGTTTGTGTATTTGCTCCATGTATAGTATTAGGCAAATATGAAACTTTATCATATCTGTGTGGTGTTTAACAAAGAAATGCTTGGGAGAATAGCAAACTAAATGTTATGCTGTGTTGTAAATTTGGAAATTTGACTTTTTATAACCTTAGGCATTGTCAGATCTTCCACAGTTCTTCTAAATCCTTTTGCTTTATGGTTTCCATATATCTGAACAGATAAGCAAATGCAAAATTGGATATTCTCCAAGCAATGTGTCTTTCATTGTAGTTCCTGAAGAGCTCAGCTGTATGCGTAATGTATTTATATTTTAGATTGCTGACTATGGAGAATAACGTATTACACTTAAGTATACAATACCTCTACCAACATTCCCTAAAATATTTGGATAAATGTGGTTATGACTTTCATATAATTTATTATGTTCTGTCAGATCGTACTTATAACTCCCACTCTGTATTTTTGAAATGTGAAAATATATTTTTACCACTAGAATATGGATTCCTTGAAGAAAGTGACTGTATGACTTTGGATTGTGTTTAGCTCCAAGTAGCAGAGAACTTTGCCAAGGGGATGAATTATTTCATAGAACAAGAATTTCAGGGGCAAACAGATTCTAGGGTTGGTTTTGTGACTTTGTGAATCAGGGCAGTTCTCCTGTGGTAGTTCTCTGGGTCTTTTCCTCATGTTTGTGGGCTCATGATTGCCAGAGGTGCACTATCCCTTCAGTAATCAACAATAAGGTGGGGAAGGAAGACAGAGGGGAGCAGTAGGTGTTTCTATCCATTTTAATCTTAGTTAGCTTTTTTTTTTTTTTTTGTACTAGAGATTGAATCCAAGGCAATCCACTGAGCTACATCCCTAACCCTTTAACAGGGTGTTACTAACTTGCTTAGGATCTCACAAATGGCTGAGTCTAGCCTTGAACCTGTGGTCCTCCTGCCTCAGCCTCCCCAAGTTGCTGGGATTACAGGTGGGGCCACCGTGTTCCACTGCTAGTAGATATTTGACTTACTGTTTGGTTGATCAGAACCAAGTACCTGGTCACTCCCAGTTGTAAGAAGCCTGGTAAAGTGAGTGTTCAGCTCTTCTAACTCTCGTAGGGCAGTGTGGACAGTGGCTAGGAGAGACTGTTTTGGGGTCAGACAGTGAGTAGTATGACAGGAAGACTTTTTAATCTCTATTTCCTGTTTCCTAAATAGCATCATTAACACAGTTTATTGAACAGTATCATTGTTTCAAAAGGATGCCCTTCACTATAATTCAGTTTAGAAATTACTGCATTGTCCTTGTGGATGGTACATTTTTAAGGGAAAGGAACTAAGTTGAGTGCCTGAGTTGTAACAGTATTTTGAGTGAATTTAATCTCAGAATAATTCCCATTTTATAGATGAAAAAAGTGAAACCTAGGTGGATTAAGTAGTTCAAGATTGTAGCCAATTAACTGGAAAGACGTTTTTCAGACACAGGTCTGTCTGATACCCAAATCTCCACTCTTTCCACCCTTCCACTCTATTAACTGATTCAAATCTCCTTGATGTGAAGATTGTTCTCGTAGACCAGCACATTCTTGATAGTCCTCTTAATTGTGAATTGGAAAGTCTGACTCATTACTGTTGATGAAATAAAATTGGTTTTCCGCCATAGGCTTTGATATCATTAGTTAGGTGTTCTAAATTGCGATTGCTTTTGAACAAGGATGTCTGTTTAAGCAAACTTCCAAGAGAAATCTGAAGCAGTGGGCAGAGCCAGTGTGGCATGTGACGTATTTAGGAGACCTCTGGTAGTGTGTCCTAAGCTGGAAAAGTGAGTGAATTTAAGAGTGTGGAGTTGGAGCTCCCATCCCAGGCTAGGTATCACCACAGCAGGCAAAGTTCAGAAGAATTGGCAGGACGGGTTCTCTGAGACATCCTGTGGTTGTGGGAAGCAACAGTAGAGACAGACTCATCAAAGTCTTTGGTTCTCTGTATGCTGGGGTGTGGTCAAAACAGCCCTGCTGTAGACTGAGTGAGCTCAGGGACTTTGTGGGGCAGTATGAGAATCCAAGGAAAACTGCTAATATTCAGACTGGAAGGGCTAATGTTTCAGTCTGAAGTCGCATTCAGAAAAGGAAGCAGCTATATTTTATTGTGAATAAGCAGGTTCTATCATTGAGGTCAATGACATCAAGTTGCTGCTAATCAGCTGAGGCTCTGCTGAGGAATTAATATATTCTGGACCACCAGGTGAAGATAACTAAAGCCACTTTTAGATGATTTGGTTTGCAGTCATTGGGTTTGGAACCAAGAGGCACAGAGGAATGTTAATGGAGACATCTCTGTAGTAAGAAGTGATGGCTGGGGTTGTGGCTCAGTGGTAGAGGGCTTGCCTAGCACGTAGTGCTGGATTCAATTCAGCACTGTATATAATAAGTAAAATAAATAAAGGTCTATCTAAAAAAAAAAAAAAAAAAAAAAAAAAAAAAAAAAAAAAAGAGGCAGCAGCAGCAATGCCTGATGTAGATAGGTGAGACAGAAACAAAGATTCCAGAAGATCTGCCTGAGGGTCACAGTGTGCCAGAACACAGAGAAACTGGAATGACTGAGAGGCCAGGACCAGAGAGTTGGGAGTAGAGATTAAGGGGCTGACAAGGCAATTTGTTTACTTTTCAAAAGGGTATATATTCACATGTTCAAAATTCAAAAGGTTCTAAAGTGTATAATAAAAAATAAGCATCTCCAGTCCTGTCTGCTTCTGCTCAGTTCCCTGCCTTAGAGGCAACCAATTGGATGAGGCACTTCCTGAGAGACACTTTATTCATATAGAAGCCAGTATGTGTGTCCACGTACTTGTGTATAGGTGTGCTTTTTAAATATACACCCTTCTTCATCTTGCTTTTTTTTTTTTTTCTTTAACTTGGTAATATGACTTAGAGATCATTTCGTGTTAGTATAGAGAGATCTTTGTCAATTATTTTTCTTACCCCTTTTACCATCTCATTCTGGATGTGCTATACTTTAGTCTTTCTGTCTTTAGTTGTGTACAATATTTTGCTGTTGCAGTGATTAATCTTGGATATATATCACCTACGTGGTGGGGATAGTGGTGGCAGAAGGAAGGTTGGGAAGAGAGATTTTATTGTCAGTGTAAATTCCTAGACGATCATTTTTTTCTAATATGTGAAGAACCTGTTTATGAGGTGCTGGGCATGTGTTCTGGTAGTACTAAAGAAATGAAGAGGGCATCATCAGCTTTGGTTGGTTCAAAGTTTCTGTTGGTTCAAAGAACCTAACAGGTCCCACTGTAAGGAAAGAGAAGTTCTGAAGAGTCATGTTAATTTCCCATTTTGTTTCTTTGAGGCTTCTTAATTTTCTCCCACAATGTTGGAAGTGAATGGCATTATTATTTTCAGATGATAGCAAGATATCAGCCTAAGTAGTTCCCCCTAAATCCTCTAAGACTGGTGCATCTCAGTTTCTCACAGTCTGTGGAGGGCAAGAAGGCAACCACATGTTTGATTTCAAATGCTTCCACTCCAAAGATGCCCCCTTCATTCAGCTACACTTGGGATAGGAAAGTGTGGATAGAGACAAAATAGAGATTTTGTTAACGAAGCGGGTTGGGTTGGCAGAGCAGATAATCAGGCCAATGAGGAGCTGGAATTAAGATTTGTGATGGTGGATCCACTTGTAGATATTTGAGAGTTGACTGTAATTGAACTTTTATTGTTCAATCAGAATGCAATATGTCCACTGGCCTTTTAAAATTTTAATTGAGGGAACATGTTTAAAGTTTTAAATTACTAGTTCTCTTTTGCTTTGATTGGCCACTATATAAAACCAGACAGAGTCCATCTATAGTAGCACCTAATAGTTCTGCACCATCAATCAAAGTGTGTTTCTCCATTTTATTTCCTGCCTCTACTATTAACTTGTCACTACCAACCTGCTTTTATTCCTTCACATGGTGTGTGATGGATTAAACTAGTTAGCTGGCCAGATAGATTATACAGGGTACATTAACACTTAGTGTTTTTGATGGAGCACTGAGCAAAACAAAAGCCATTCCTTACAGAGGACAATTAAGCCTGCTGCTTGCTGTGTTTCAGACTTTGTGGGTCTCACTTTCTCTGTGTGGGCAGATAATAGCCATGTAATCATTTTAGTGCAGGTGCATTTAATTAGTTCCTTTCTTAAGAGACTTCTACTAAAACATAATGGTCAGTCCTCTGAGTAGCCAGCGTCCTTACTTCTTGGGTAAAAAAGAGCAGCCTTTTCTTCTTGGGTCTATTTTTGGCCGAATGAAACTCCCAAACAAACTAACTCCCCAGGCTTTTTGTTTCTGAGATGGGCCTCTGGAATTCTGGGCAGACAAGTCAAGAGGTTTCTCTGATATTTAGTATTTAACTGTGCTGAGTTTTTGATGTTTTATTTTCTACTATTTATAGGCAGAATCACCCCCAACCTCATGCTCAGAATCCTCCCTGGCCAGTGCCTCTTGTGTACTTTTGTGGATTGCACCAGCCAGGTGCTGCCCACATACCCTATGGGTCTGGGACCAAGTCAGAGAGGTGGCCTGTGGTTGACCCCCGGCCAATCTCTTTCTGCTCAGGTCCTTACTCTATTGCCATCTTGATCTTTGCAGGTTTGAATTTGTAAGTCTCCATGGAAATGCCATGAACATTCTCTCAGCACTTTATGGGAAGGACAGAGAACATCTTTCTCTGATCCTGGATTCCTGCTGTCCTGTCACTGCTCCTAAGGAATTCTAATACTTTTTCAATCACCTTTACCCATATCTTTGGTAATATTCAGTGTATGGGTTAGGGTTCCACTGTGTTTTCTGGTTTTCTCACTTCCATGTTGGTTCCAAATTCCTGGGGCCACCAGTATGGTTTACTGGCTCATTTGGTTCTAGGAAAAACTGGTTCTCTCTTTCCTTATCATCCCTGTATTGTGGGAAAGCTTTCCTGTTTGGGGGTGGCTTGGAGTTTGGTGCTATAAAACCTCACTGTGGTTGGTAATAATCATTTGAATTAAAGATGCCCATGAGCAGAGTCTCCCAGGGACTGGCTCATACCCATTGGGCGCAAGGTGGGGTTAGTGGGTCTGGGAGAGGGCAATGAGACCTGGGGCTTTTTTTTTTTTTTTTTTTTTCATGCTTTCTTCTCACAAGCAGGATCTGAATCACATCTCTCTCCAGTTGCCCACAGGATACGAACACAGTATCTGGCAGAGGCAACTGCTCAGCCACCATACCACACCACTGCTATTTCTACTAAGAATTCTAATAAGTTTAATAACAATAACACAATGTCTTCTAAGGGATTCAGAGTGGGGCCTCCTGCCAGAATTTTAGAAACACCAGCTGCCCCAATCCTGCCCCAGTCTCTAACAATATCTGTAAACTCTGAGAAGTGAAATGATAGGATCTCACATTATTGATCTTCTACCATGTGCAGGTACTTTACATACATTATTACTAATCCTCCAGCATTCAGAGCCTGCCTTTACTTGTCACTACATGCCAGGTGCTGTTTGAGGTCACATACATCATTCAGTCCTCACAATAACCATGTACTGTAGGTGCTCTTATCTCCCTGTGGCAGCAAGTCCAAACAACCTTTCTAGATCAAAGATGTCAGATAAAATAGCAGGAGCAGCAGCAGCAGTTAACACTGGTTGAGTTCTTACTGTGTACTTGCTGCAGTTCAAAGCCCCGGAATGTATTACTTCATGGAATCCTGACAAAAACTTTAAGAACGATGAGGTATATATTACTATTTGCCTTTATTTTAGAGGCAAGGTATAGTTTAAATGTTTTCCAATTTCACCCCATGATGAAGTTTTCCAGAAATGCTACAAGTTGGCATCATTATTCTAGTTTCAAGGGTTAATAATAAGAAAATCAATGGCATTTTAAGTGCTGACCAAATTGAGCAGATTAACCCGAGAAAGACAGAGTTCCTCTTTCAGAGACCATTATTCTTTTTAGGAAAAAAAAAAAAAATTTTGTTACTAAGAATTGATTGCAGGGATCAGTTATCACTGAACTGCATCCCCAGTCCTTTGTATTTTTTATTTTGACACAGGGTCTTGCTAAGTTGCTAAGGCTGGCCTAAAACTTTTGATCTTCCTGCTTCAGCCTCCCAAGTTGCTAAGGTATTGACATCAAGGTATCAGGAAATTGCTGGAACAGAAGTTTAAGTAAAGATGAGGGAACCGCTTTGTGTAGTAAAATAATAGGTTTGGAGTTGTCTACTAGCACCTTAATATAGCAGCAGGACCTGGAAGAGAAGAAGGTAGGAATGGGGCAGTGGCTCAGTAACATGGTAGAAGGTTGGGATCCATGAAGGAATGTAGACAGTGGCAAATTCTTTGTGAAGGCACAATGAATGGATTTCTTAGGTCAGGGATGACTGACTTCTGATTGGAAGCTTTTTCTGCATATGTTGCTGTTAACCCCAAAGCTTCTATAAAAGTGTGATACTCTGAGATTAGTGCTACTTCATTGAAAGAGTGAAGGAAGAGGACATGGGCTGGGCTTTCCAGGCAGTGAGCAGCACTGGCAGGATTTAGAAACTTGGGCCAGAGCTGAGGGTGAGCCCAAGTCAGGTGGCAGCAGAACAAGCCGAAAGGTAGACTTCCTTTCCCAAATGAACATATAAGGGCATAGTGGAGAGAGGAAGTAGTTGGTGACTTGTATCATAGCCACTTATTTTCTAAATCTGAGTATGCTTATCCTTTAGGGATGTGACCGCAAGTACAGAAAGCATGGTCTCAAATGCCACTAAACCAGGAAATGTATTTCCTCCCATGTCAGGAGGTCCAGAGGAAGTTTTCTTTGGGGTTGGTTGAGTCATTGGTTCAGGCATATCATCAAGGATGCAATTCCTTGCATTCCTCTTCTATGATCAGGGTTGGGATTATCCCTAGGGTAGAAGCAAGATGCCTGAAGAATCACCAAGAGTTACATCCAGGCATTTTGATATACAAAAATCAATGTTTTCTTTTCCAGTGACTACCTTAGGATAGAGTCAACTTTCTCAAGATACTTTCTAGTAGTCTCTGTCTCATGGAGTCTCACTGGTGTAGGGTAGTAACTACATGTAAAAAGGAGGGAATACAAATGTAATCATAGCACAAACTAATAAGAGTATCTCTAATTATACATTGCATTATAGATTTAACTTTTGAACCATGTAAATTGAAACAAGAAAGCAATCTTTAGAAATTACAAAAAAGAAAATGAACGAAGCTAATTGTTTATCAGGTAGGTGGTTTAAGTGCATTGAGAGAAATTATTTCAAATGACATTAAAAACTCAATAATTTGGACATCTGTTGTGGAATATATCTATCCTAAGGAGAAAAAAGAGCTGCAAAAAAATCTTAAATTGTCAATGTCTTTAGAAACCAAAATTTTTCAATGTAAGATAAAAATATACCATGGTTAAATGGAAGAATCTATCATTTTAAATTTGAATTGGAAATGTCAGTATGAATTTTTAATATTTTTTTCTAATATTTCCTAGCAATTTTTACTAAAAAGATCCAGGGGCTGGAGATATAGCTTAGTTGGTAGAGTGCTTGCCTTGCAAGCCCAAGGCCCTGGGTTCAATTCCCAACACTGGAAAAAAAAAAAAAAAAAAAGATTCAGAAAAGACCATTAGCAATGAAAACCCTGATTATGTTCTTTATATACCAATACCCAGCAAAATGAACCAGGCTATGTAGCAAATAGTGAATTCCCTGTTTGGGAGGGTAATTGTGGTGGGGAGGAGGATGTTTGAGAATCTTACCACTCCAGAAAGCCAGGAGATCATCAAAACAATGGAAAACACTTGAAGAGTTTGCAGGAACCAGCTTGAAGGACTCCCAAGGAGCAAAGATGGGGCAATCTGAAAATCAAAAAGAACTTAACTACAAATGGATTGAAATTCATCAGATATATTTTTATGCATGGATTTATAATGATATAAAAATAACTGGTCACCTTTGTAGTATGCTAGGGAACTAATCTGTTATTCTGAAAATATGTAAATCAGACAAAGAATTCAATGTTTGACTTATTTTTCTTATATGATCTGTACTTCAGAACAACCAAATATTTGTTGAAAGTTTTTCTTTAGAAAACTTCCAGTTAATAAACAGAAAATGATAGATTTAAAACATCAGCATTTCAAACCTTAATGAGATAATTGATCTAAGTGATTAACATCAATGCCTGCTAAGACCATTAGTTGAAAAGCTGATAGGGAACTTCATAATGGATGATCAGACTGGCAACACCTGAACTCGTTGATCAATATTAACATCAGGCATTATGTACCCCCTGATGTGATGTAATAGGAAGTCCACAGCACCACCTATGTAGTCTTCTTGCAAAAAAATTGAACCTGAATATAATCAATCCTTCCAGTTTGCAGGAAATATTGAGGCATAGAAATAAAACATATATGGACTTTTTTGGGGATTCCAATTTTAACAAACCAATTACTGAAAAATATGGAATGGAACAATAAGAGAAATTTGAACACCGAATATCTGCTATTAAAGAATTATTGTAACTTTTTCTGTTATGGTAATATTTTTTAAAGACTTTCTTGTAGATTCATAATGAGATATTTACATTTGAAATAACATGAAGGCTGTGATTTGTTTCAAAATAATGCATTGTAAAGAAAAAACAAAAATAGAATTAAAAAGAAAATAGGCAGTGTGTGTGTGGGAGAGGGCAGTAAGAGTGTAGATGGACAAGCCTGGCCATATGTTGATAATTACTGAAACTGGGTGATGGGTAATGGAACTCACTCTAGTATTGCCTTTGATATATGTTTGATCTTTTTCATAATAAAATGTTTGTAAGTAAAGGAATCAGATACTGTCAGTCACCTTTGAATAATTGCAATTTGTTTTTCGCTACTCAGCTGTAAATAGGGACCTTGATGCAAAGGCTCTGGCAAATGCAAACCATGGCTGTGCAGAGGCTGCCTTGGGAGTGAGGAACAGCATTTCCAGGGCCCCTTTAAATACTTGGGACTGTGGTTTTACAGGTCTCAGCTCCACTGGTGTATTGAACTGTTAAAAGTCAAAACTACAACATATTTGGTTTTGCAGATCTTAATTGGCTTTATTTGCAATTCTGGAATCAGGCAAAATTTCAGACCCCAAATAGTTAAAAATGTGCTACTCTACCACATTTATAGCCAGAGAAAAAGAAGTAAGGTTCAGAGGAAGACCAATTGATGATTGCTTACATCTGTCTTACTTGAAAAATGGGCTCCTTGTGATTGGCTGAAACTCAGTTACTTGTTCTAAGAGTAGGTTATAGTCTGTTTGCAGGTCAAATTAGGTTGCAGTTCACTATGTACAGAGGCATCTTTAAGTCAAACCATTCAATTAAATGGATCATATTCTTCCCTTCCTGCCAGATTCTGGACTGCTGGCAGGATTCAGTGGAACATTCTGGCTTAGGAATTATGCCATTGGCTTCCTTTTTTTTCCCTTTTCAGTAGTGGTGAGTGAAACCAGGGCCTCACGCATACCAGGCAAGCACTATGCCACTGAACAACATCCCTAGCCCTTGAGGCGTTGGCTCTTTATCAGCGAGCCTTCTGCTGCTTACCCTTGGATTCTGGGTGTAATCATAGACCACAAAACAAAACAAAACAAAAAAGTCCTCTTCTACTGGGTAGGACTTTGTGTCACTTTTCTGTCACCAAACATAAAGTCTTGGATCCTGTTAAAAAGTAAAGCCCGTGAAAAAAGACTCTGTAACCTACTAGTTTTAAAGTTAAGTTTCCAAGAAAAATCTCCTCCTCAGAGTTCTGATTTTTATCTGGATGTGGCAGTTTTCACCTACACTAGCAAAAATGTGAAGTCAAATGATGGGATGTTATCAACTGTAAAATTTCCTGAATTCAACTCTTTTCATACTCTTGTTATATGCCATTGTTTATATATAGTAAAATCTAAAATGGTATTTGATTTAATATAAAGTTGTTTAATAGCCTTTATTTATTTATTTTTGCTTGTTCGATAAGTTCATTATCTTTATCTGAAAAAACTTCAAAGAAAAACTATTGTTTGGTTTTAACTCTCAGTAGTCCATTCCTGAGCTCTGAGGAAGCTTACCTTCTTTTAAGCTACCGGATCTTTCTTCTGGGCAAGGGACTTTTTTTTTTTTTATGAGGATCAGTCAAAATGAAGCATTCTTTATAAAGTTTGGATGTGTATATGCACTGTATATGCACATCTTTTTCCTTTTTTTATTGTAAACAAATGGGATACATGTTGTTTCTCTGTTTGTACATGGCGTAAAGGCGTGCCATTTGTGTGATCATAAATTTACATAGGGTAATGTTGTTTGATTCATTCTGTTATTTTTTCCTGGGCAAGGGACTTTTAAGGATGGTTTCACCTCTTTTTTTTTTTTTAACTTCTCTCTTGGTCGTCTTCTCATAGACTGGATTCTGTCGTAGAGCAGAATGAGCTTTCTTATACATCTCTTCCATCATGTCAGGGGTAACATTGTTTTTTATATACCGAGAGAATTGTTTCTTGTAAGCATCTTCATCTTCTTATATTAGATAATGCATATAATCTGCAACATTCTGACCCATGATGTGCTTTTGATGTGCTTCTGCATTGAACTCCTTGTTTTCAGAATTGTAACTAGGGAATCGTTGGTTACAATGAGGGATAGAGAAGCCTCCAAACACAGCTCCCTTCAGGGCCCCAGAAACTTTATTGCCAGTTGTAGTTCTAGCAAGGCCTGCAACTAAATAGCAGGTGAAGGCACCAAGTTGACCATCAGTGCTTTCCACATTGGATTTATCTCCAGTAACCTCCACTTGGCCTTCATAGATCTTGTCCATATCAAACCTATTGAGAAGCCTGTGGGCCAGCAGCAGGCCAGTCAGTACAATGTGCTGCAGCATAATTTGTTAGGCCAACTTTCACACCATATTTCAGTAGTTCATATGCATATGCTACACAGACTATCATATCCCCTTCTAGACAGGCATAAGCAATCTGGCAAATGATATCTCTGTTAGTTACATGAACTATCATCCTGTATTTGAGTGTGTTGTACTTATTTTTGTCCTGGATCACCAAGCATTTCTGAGTATAGTAATCAAATTTGTCCTCTTGTCTTCTTCTAAATTTCACTTGGTGTCTCTTAAAGTAGGCCTTATTCTTGACAACTTTAACAAACCCCATCTTGTGGAACAGAGACAGGAGTCTATGGCTCCACACAGGCCTGCAGCCCAGCAGTGCTACAGGGGAGAGAAGCAGTCTTTAATTTTTATATGGTAATTTTTAGTGATGTTCCTAGCAAAGTAACATGATATTCAGAAGGTTCTGCTACTTGGTCAAATTTGAGAACAGACCATTATGGGAGATTTATTTATTATTTAGTGTGAGTGAGTTTCTGAGGGTGTTTTGATGGGAAGAAGAATAGCTTCATTTTGGGTGAGAACTAATAATAGAAACCCTAACCCCACCCTTGTCTGGTTTTAAAATGTGTTTCCTTGACAGCAAATGACTGAAGTGAAAGTTAGACTCTGAGGAGCAGCACCCAAGCAGAGAGAGATACTTGAGCTGAGCTCTACATTCCAAGAACATAGGTGCTAGTGGCTGAGTTTGCCAGGTCATAGGCTATGAGATTTATTTCTTACTCTAGTGGATTTACTGAGTTATAATGACACAAAAATGGAAATGAATCAGAAAGATCTCCTTTCATTTTTTTCTCATCTCTAAGTAGTTCAAGATCCTAGCCAAGGAATGGAAAGAAAGCTTTCTGCTTGGGTGTGGACCTTGAAACCCTGAAATATGACCGAGTGGAGAAGGACACCTTTTATTACTTCAAACTTTTAATCTGGAAAATTGAAAGGAAGAGCAGGAAGCATTTAGGTCATCAGCTAATTAACCCCTATTGTCTCAGGCCTCTTTCAACTCCAGGTGGTAGGAGACTGGTAAGCCAGATGTTCCAAGGGGAATCATGTGAAAACTAGGAACTAGAACCCTAGGTTTGGGATTCCTGATGATTCCTGTTGGTCCTTGGTGTCTTCCAGGATCTGGATCGCCTATAATTGTGATCCATAGATAGAATTGATCATTTATTGGTATAAGGATGAAAACAAGCATAAAAATATTTTCAATCTGTGTGATGCTTCCATTCTAGTTCGATCTAGTCTCCCTCCTCCCTCCTTCACCCTTCAGATCAGCTTTCTTGCCATCTCATGCACCAGAGTCGTGCCAGAGCTTCCTGTGGCTTTTGAACTCCTGGCAGGTGGCTTACCGAAACTGAGATGTATTGAATAAACACCACATTTGGAAGACGAAGTATACAGAATGAATATAAAATATCTCATCAACAGTTTTTAAATGTTAATTACATGCAGAAGTGAAAATATTTGGGCTGGCCATCGGGCGGAGCTAGCCAGCCTGCCAACCCCCACGCGGAGGTCAGACACCATCTCTGAGCCTGCCCGCCTGCCCCCCTACTGCTGAGGGACACTGCACTTGCCTCCGTGCTGACTCAGCTCACCCTCGATGGGACTCCCCAGCTTCTTTGGAGGATGGTGCAGGCATTTTGAATTATTCCCGAGGGCGTGGCCATCATCATCGGAAGGGCAGCTCCCTTCCTGAGACACCTACAGGACACTGGAGGCCCTTTGACAGGACTCAGGATTCAGGAAGAGGAGGTATCAAGAGACTTGGGACCAATTCAGAGCAGCCGGGTGAGTCTCTTCCACTGGGTGAGGCTCCCTGCACAGGTCAGTAGTCCTGGAATGCAGGGAACTTCGTGGAGTAGAGTTGCCCAGTGAGACTCCCCGGCTGGAGCTATGAACCCAGATAACTGGGAGCATTGTAGAGGAAGGCCGCCCAGCGAGAGGCTTCGGCGCAGACTGAGGGTCCCAGACCTGGGCAGTAGGTCCAGTCCCCAGGGAATGTTGTAGAGGAGGGCTGCTTTGAGAGGGAGTTCCTCACAGGGCCAGACCCCCCAGACCAGGTGGTAGTTCGAGGCCCCAGGGAACGTCACAGAAGAGGGCTGCTCAGCCCAGGTGATAGTTCTGGACTGAAGGGAACTTCTTGGAGGAGAGCTGCCCAGTGAGACGTCCCCACCAGGTTTTCCCACCTGGGTGGTAGAACCAGAGACATAGGCCCAAACCAGTCACACCCCAGCCTGTAGTCTAGTCCCCCTTTTGACTGACCATCAGTCAATAAGTGGAGATGCCTATTCCCACCAGCAGGAAATACACCCCACCTGAAGGCCAACACCCCTAGAAGGGCAGCTTCCTTGTGGAGCACCGCATTATCAAATTCCTCCAAGACTTCAGGCTACTGAAGGCTAGGAGGCAAGTTATTGGAAATCTACAGGGACACTATAAGTGAATAGAGTTTAATTACTAGAGGCGTAGATAACTGACCAATATGAAAAAACAAGGGAAGAAAATGTCCCAAACAAACCTAGATGCTACATCAATAAAATCCAATGACAGCATGGCAGAAGAAATGTCAGAAAGGGAGTTCAGAATGTACATAATTAAAATGATCAGAGAAGCAAATGATGAAAGAGAAAATGCAGGCTTTGAATGATCACACCAATCAACAGTTAAAAGAGCAAATGTGGGAAGGAAAAGATCATTTCAATAAAGAGTTAGAGATAATGAAAAAAAAAAAAAACAGACAAATCCTTGAAATTAAGAAAACGATAAACCAAATTAAAAACTCCATAGAAAGCATATCCAATAGGATAGAACACCTGGAAGACAGAACCTCAGACATTGAAGACAAAATATTTAATCTTGAAAACAAGGTTAACTGAACAGAGAAGATGGTAAGAAATCTTAAACAGAATCTACAAGAATTATGGGATATCATGAAAAGGACAAATTTAAGAATTATTGGGATTGAGGAAAGCTTAGAAAAACAAACCAAAGGAATGAACAATCTATTCAATGAAATAATATCAGAAAATTTCCCACATCTGAAGAATGAAATGGAAAATCAAGTACAAGATGCTTATAGGACTCCAAATACACAAAATTACAACAGACCCACACCAAGGCACATTATAATGAAAATACCTAACATACAAAATAAAGACAGAATTTTAAAGGCTGCAAGAGAAAAGAATCAAATTATATTCAGGGGAAACCAATATGGATATCAGCAGATTTTTCAGCCCAGACCTTAAAAGCTAGAATGGCCTGGAACAACATTTTTCAAGCCCTGAAAGAAAATGGATGCCAACCAAGAATCATAACCAGCAAAACTTACCTTCAGATTTGACGATGAAATAAAATCCTTCCATGATAAACAAAAGCTAAAAGAATTTACAAAAAGAAAGCCAGCACTACAGAACATTCTCAGGAAAATTTTCCATAAGGATGAGATGAAAAACAATGATGTAAATCAGCAAAGGGAGGAACTACCCTAAAAAAACAACCAAATAAAGGAGAAATCAAGTCATGTCAAAAAAACAAAAATGAGTCAAATGACTGGGAATACAAATCATACCTCAATAATAACCCTGAATGTTAATGGCCTGAACTCATCAATCAAAAGACATAGACTGACAGATTGGATTAAAAAGAAAGATCCAACAATATGCTGCCTGCAAGAGACTCATCTCATAGAAAGATATACCCATACTAAATGTGAAAGGATGGAGAAAAACATACCCATGTGCACATGGACACAACAAAAAAGCCGGAGTATCCATCCTCATATCAGATAATGTGGACTTCAAGCCAAAGTTAGTCAGAAGGGATAAAGAAGGACTTTTCATACTGCTTAAGGGAAGCATAAATTAGCAAAACATAACAATCATAAATATCTATGCCCCAAATAGTAGCTCATCCATATACATCAAACAAATCCTTCTGAATTCCAGAAATCAAATAGACCACAGCAAAATAATAATAGGTGATTTTAACACACCTTTCTCACCACTGGACAGATCTTCCAAACAAAAATTGAACAAAAAAACCATAGATCTCAATAACACAATCAATAATTTAGACTTAATGGACATATATAGAATATACCATCCAACAAAGAGCAAATACACTTCTCAGCAGCACATGGATCCTTCTCTAAAATAGACCATATATTATGCCACTAAGCATAAAGATAGAGATACTACCTTGTATTCTATCAGATCATAATGGATTGAAATTAGAAATAAATGACAGAATAAAAAAGAGAAACTATTCAAACACCTGGAGATTAAATAATATGCTATTGTATGATGAATGGATAACAGAAGACATCAGGAGGGAAATAAAAAAATTCTTAGAGGTAAACGAGAACAAAGATACACCATATCAAAATCTCTGGGACACTATGAAAGCAGTACTTAGAGGAAAAATTATTTCATGGAGCACATTCAATAAAAGAAGAAAATATCAACAAATAAATGACTTAAGCTTTTCAAAACCCTAAAAAAAGAAGAACAGAGCAACACCAAAAGTAATAGAAGACAGGAAATAGTTAAAATCAGAACTAAAATCAATGAAATTGAAACAAAAGAAACAATTGAAAAAATTGACAAAATGAATAGTTGGTTCTTTGAAAAAATAAACAAAATTGATAAACCCTTAGCCACACTAACAAAGAGAAGGAGAGAGAAAACTCAAATTACTAAAATTCAGAATGAACAAGGAAATATGTGAAATACAAAACATAATTAGAAGCTATTTTGAAAATCTATACTCCAACAAAATAGAAAATCTTGAAGATATCAACAGGTTTCTAGAGACATATGAATTACCTAAACTGAACCAGGAGGACATAACACACTTTAAATAGATCAATTTCAAGTAATGAAATGGAAGAAGTCATCAAAAGCCTACCAACAAAGAAAAGTCTGGGACCAGATGGGTTCTCAGCCAAGTTCCACAAAACCTTTAAAGAAGAGCTCATTCCAATACTTCTCAAAGTATTTCATGAAATAGAAGAGGAGGGAACCCTCCCAAACTCATTCTATGAAGCCGATATCACCCTGATACCTAAACCAGACAGACACACATCGAGGAAAGAAAATTTCAGACCAATATCCTTAATGAACATCGATGCAAAAATTCTCAACAAAATCTTAGCAAATCGCATACAAAAATATATTAAGAAGATAGTGCACCATGATCAAGTGGGTTTTATCCCAGGGATGCAAGGTTGGTTCAACATTCAGAAATCAATAAATGTAATTCACCATATCAACAGATTTAAAGTCAAATGGTGGAATGAGACAGACATCATTGCCCTATGTTCATGTATGATTACATGAATGGTATGAATCTGCATTGTGTACAACCATAGAAATGAAATCATATACCCTATTTGTGTACAATGAATCAAAATGCAGTCTGTAAAAAATACAACCATAGAAATGAAATCATATACCCTATTTGTGTACAATGAATCAAAATGCAGTCTGTAAAAAATTAAAAGCTAAATTAAAAAAATGGAAAAAAAAATCACATGATTATTTCAATAGATGAAGAAAAAGCATACAATAAAATACAGCATCCCTTCATGCTCAAAACACTAGAAAAAATAGGAATAGTGGGAACATTCCTTAACATTGTAAAAGCTATCTACGCTAAGCCCATGGCCAATATCATTCTAAATGGTGAAAAACTGAGAGCATTCCCCCTAAAAACTGGAACAAGGCAGGGATGCCCTCTTTCACCACTTTTATTCAACATTGTCCTTGAAATTCTAGCCAGAGCAATTAGACAGACCAAAGAAATTAAAAGGATAGGAAAAGAAGAACACAAACTATCCCTGTTCGCTGATGACATGATTACATATTTAGAGGAACCAGGAAATTGCACCAGAAAACTTTTAGAACTCATAAGTGAATTCAGTAAAGTAGCAGGTTACAAGATCAATGCTCATAAATCCAATGCATTTTTATACATAAATGATGAATATTCAGAAAGAGAAGTTAGGAAAACTACCACATTCACAATAGCCTCAAAAAAAAAAAAAAAAAAAAACTTGGGAATCATTCTAACAAAAGAGGTGAAAGACCTCTACAATGAGAACTACAGAACATTAAAGAAATTAAAGAAAACCTCAGAAGATGGAAAGATCTCCCATGTTCTTGGATAGGCAGAATTAATATTGTCAAAATGGCCATACTACCAAAAGTGCTATACAGATTCAATGCAATTCCAATTAAAATCCCAATGACGTACCTTACAGAAATAGAGCAAGCAATTATGAAATTCATCTGGAAGAATAAGAAACCCAGAATAGCTAAAGCAATCCTGAGCAGGAAGAGTGAAGCAGGGGGTATCACAATACCAGATCTTCAACTCTATTACAAAGCAATAGTAACAAAAATGGCATGGTATTGGTACTAAAATAGACAGGTTGATCAATGGTACAGAATAGAGGACATGGACACAAACCCATATAAATACAATTTTCTCATACTAGACAAAGGTGCCAAAAATATGCAATGGAGAAAAGATACCCTCTTCAACAAATGGCGCTGGGAAAACCGGAAATCCATATGCAACAGAATGAAACTAAACCCCTATCTCTCACTCTGCACAAAACTCAACTCAAAATGGATCAAGGACCTCGGAATCAGACCAGAGACCCTGCATCTTATAGAAGAAAAAGTAGGTCCAAATCTTCAACTTGTTGGCTTAGGATCAGACTTCCTTAACAGGACTCCCATAGCATAAGAAATAAAAGCAAGAATCAATAACTGGGATAGATTCAAACTAAAAAGCTTTCTCTCAGCAAAGGAAACTATTAGAAATGTGAAGAGAGAGCCTACAGAGTGGGAGAATATCTTTGCCACTCATACTTCAGATAGAGCGCTAATTTCCAGAATCTATAAAGAACTCAAAAAACTCTACACCAAGAATACAAATAATCCAATCAACAAATGGGCTAAGGAAATGAACGGACACTTCACAGAAGATGTACAAGCAATCAACAGATATATGAAAAAATGTCCAACATCTCTAGTAATAAGAGAAATGCAAATCAAAACCACCCTAAGATTTCATCTCACCCCAATTAGAATGGCGATTATCAAGAATACAAGCAACAATAGGTATTGGAGAGGATGTGGGGAGAAAGGTACACTCATACATTGCTGGTGGGGTTGCAAATTAGTGCAGCCAGTCTGGAAAGCAGTGTGGAGATTCCTTAGAAAACTTGGAATGGACCCACCATTTGACCCAGCTATCCCACTCCTCAGCCTATACCCAAAGGACTTAACATCAGCATACTACAGAGATGCAATCACATCAATGTTCATAGCTGCTCAATTCACAATAGCCAGATTGTGGAACCAACCTAGATGCCCTTCAGTTGATGAATGGATAAAGAAACTGTGAGATATATATATATATATACACACACACACACACACACACACACACACACACACACACAATGGAATATTACTCAATTACTCAGCCATAAAGAATAATAAAATTATGGCATTTGCAGGCAAATGGATGAAATTGGAGAATATCGTGCTAAGTGAGATAAGCCAATCTCAAAAAACCAAAGGATGAATGATCTCACTGATAAGCGGATGATGACACATAATGGGGGTGGGAGGGGGGCAAGAATGGAGGAAGGAGGGACTGTATAGAGGGAAAAGGGGTAGGGGGAAGGAAAAAAATAACAGGATGAATAAAAAACTATTACCCTATGTAAATGTATGATTGCACAAATGGTATGCCTCTACTTCATGTACAGAGAAACAAGATGTATCCCATTTGTTTAAAATAAAAATAAGTTAAATAAAAGAAAATATTTGGGCTATATTTGGGTTAATTTGGGTATAATGCTTTGGGTTAAACAAAACATTACTAGTTGAGCATGGTGGCATGTGGCTGTAATCTCAGTGACTCAGAAGGCTGAGGCAGGAAGATAGAAAGCTTGAGGTCAGGCTGGACAACCCAATGAGACCCTGTATCAAAAAAATTAATAAATTAAAAAGTCTGAAAACATAGCTCAGTGGTAGAGCACCCAGGGCTCAATCCCCAGTCCCTGCCCACCACCGCCCCCCAACAAAATTTTAAAAAAGAGAAAGTATTACTGGCACTAATTTACTTTTAAAAAACTTTTTAATGTGGACATTAGAGCACTTAAAATTACCCTGTGGCTCATGTTGTATTTCTGTTGGAGAGTGCTGCGCTAGGAAATATTCGTGGCATCTTTAATTTGTGGTACCTTGAGATCAAAGTGTGAAACTTGGCATTGGATTCCTGAGTTTGAATTTGGTTCTCTGCTTTACACCTGTGTGGCCTTAAACAAATTCTAATCCTCAGCAAACCGCGGGTGTCCTCATCTCTAAAGTGGTGAGAGCAGAGCTGCTGTAGCACCGGGAGGTGAGTTGGCCCAGAGCAAGTTAGGACAGTTTTACTCTCGACTCCTGATAGCATTCCTGACAGGTAGCTCTCCTCAGAACTCACCCCATCTTTTGCTGAAAATCACAGACTCCGTTGAAAGGGACATAGGCAAAGTTCCCCCAGTTCCCTGATTTCTGCAGTTGAGGCAGCCTTTCCACCATGTACTCATTTATACTTGAATTCAGCTTCACACCAACGTGCCCTGTCACACCTGTATGCCTAGCTATGATCTGACTGTGTCCTCCAGTTTCATGTTGGAATCCTGATCCCTAGCAGGGCAGTTTTGGGAGAATTTGGGAGGTGTTGGAGTCATCCATCCTCATGATTGGATTAATGGTGTTAATGGAAAGAGCTTGAGGAAGTGAGTCCTCTCTCCTGCTCTTGTGCCTCATGAAGATACACTTAGCTTCTCTTGCCTTTCTGCCTTCCTCCATGTGAGGATGCAGTAAGAGGACCCACTCCAAATTGCTGGCATCTTGATCTTGCCCTTCCCAACCTTCAGGGCTGTGAGGAAATACACTTATGTTCTTTATAAAATACGCAGTCTGAGGCATTGTATTTAAACAGCACAAACAGACTAAGATAAGTCCCTTGAACATTTGAGTACAGAGACTGCACATGCACTTTCTTGGTTTCATTACAGTGTTCTTCATATAGAAGGTGTCCAACAAATAATTGCTTAAATCCTGAAAAAAAAATGAGACACTTATCTGGGAAATACAGATTTGGTGATTGGAATGAGTTTAAGGGCTGTCTTTGGAAACATGCTGAGACACTGCAACATCTCCATGTAGTGTGTCTTTTGTTTCTCATGGCAACCTGTAGGATTATCAGAGTGACTACTGACTGCTGCTTTAAGCATTATATAGCATTCCCTCCCAGAAGGAAAGCCATGGATTTTTTTTTTTTCCAAAAAGGAAGAGGCTGTGTATTATCTAAAAAAATCTTTAAGTTATTCTTTGTTCCAAAATCATGCTTTCCTACTTGCTTTTCTGTTTTTTGTTGCTGGCAAAAACATGTTCCTTTATGTCTCAAATGAGGTAAGATATGGTGATATGACGTCACCTTAAACTGGCTCCTGGAGGGTGGAGTGAGAGTCATGATTAGGTAGCCCACTGAGCCTGGGACTTTGCTCTGAGGAAACAATCTTACCCCTATTCTGGGGGAAGATATGGCTCTTCCTTCACAGTGCTGGCAGAAGCTTAGCTATAGATACTGGGTACCCCTCTCTTTTGGCTGCCTCCAAGGTCAAATGAACTGATCTTGGTGTTCAGGTCACCTGATAAACAGAGACTACAATCTTCAGTTGAAGAGCAGAAGCAGAATAGGTACTGTGCTTTGACTCGGCTCTGTATTCTTTAGGGAATGAAAGAACAGTAAACCTCCTTGATCAGTCTCTATCATACCCATCTCGCTGAGATTAAATAAATCTGAATGAGGGCTGGCCCAGATTCTAGTAGCCTTCCTGATTTTAGCCTCCTTTAAAAAATCAGTCATCATATGCTATATAGGATGTTGTTTATACCCTATTATAGGGCACAAGAGAATAATCCTCAGCATTTTACTTCAATATGATGTGCATATGTCTCACTCAAGTGGGTTCTGTTGTGAAGCATGACAGTGGTCCCAACTTCAACCCAAAGAAACCTCATTGTGAGCTAGCTCAAGAAGACGTGTAGATTAACCCCAAATATTAATTAAGAGATTTATTTGTGGCATCTGTACTATAGGAATTTGTTTTCTGAATGACAGAGCTAATAAACATTCTTCATGCCTCTTGGCACAGTGACAAGAGCAAATAATTTTACGCATACCTCAAACTATACTTCACAAATATGTGACCAAAGGGACACTTGCTTCTGGTAATTTCTCAGACAAATTTGTAAAGCATGTAACTGTTGACTCGACCACTACAGGCCTTGGTCTTGTGTCAAATCCTTCCTCTCTGGAACTGATCTTTTGCCTAAACCCTGCTTTCAACCTACACTATTTGGTTTCTATTTTCCTCTTCTCAGTGGAGGAAAGTGCCCATATGCTGGTCAAATGAAAAGTGCTCTTGTGAAGCAGAAACTCATAAAGCTTCCCTGACCTTCGGAACCTTCCTGGTTTCCACCATATCGATTTCAAACTCTTTTGTCAAGCTTTTAGGACCTTCCACTATCGTCACATCCAACCTTTTTCTCATGGGTATATTCCATGCTGCTATTCTTGTTCATCTCATTTAAAATTGCCTTCCCACTTTTCATGTTCTGGATGACATTTAGGGTCCCATTTACATTCTAGCTCCTCTGCAAAGACCTCCTTTCTTTCTTTTTTTTTTTTTTTTGCGGTGATGGGGATTGAACCCAAGGCCTTAGTGTTTGTGAGGCAAGCACTCTACCAACTGAGCTACATCCCCAACCCCAAAGACCTCCTTTCTGTCCGATATTCTGAGTAAATTTAATCAGTGCCTACACCATGAAGACACCACTGAGCACCACTGTTGACTATTAGTTGAGGTGTGTAAATCCTACTCCCCACCTAGTGGCCAACCATCACTTGATTCTTGACTCTTCACTCCCAGAACCTAGCTCCTGAGGATACTGAGGTCTTATCACAAGGGAGAAATTTCTGACAATTATCACTACCCAAAATGGAATGAGGTTCCTAGGATACAGAAGTTCCTTGTCACTGGAGGGTATGAACCACAAGACCACTTGAAAGGGCCTTCCCTAAAGCATAGATTTTAGTTGGTGTTTTAAATGTATTTGATATGTATTAATATAGCGTATTAGAAAAGAGATTCAAATATTCAGTTGGCATCTGACAAAATTCTCAACACTGAGTTATTTATAAAACGGATGCTTGTTAAAAAATAAGTATTTGTCAAATTCATGTAATTTTTTTCTCATTGAAAACAATTTCACATTTGTTACCTCGTTTCATTTGAGCACATTTGTGAGAGGTGTTGGACCTACCCTTTTATCAAGTGTTAACACTTAAGGAAATTGATGGAAATATAACAAGGTTGTATAGAAAATATGTGGAGTCGGGCAGAGAAATAACCAGAACACACTGGCTCTACATTCTGGCATTGGGTAAGTTAGTGGTGGAGGACTCTGGAGAGAGCAATGGGAAAGTAATGGGAAATTAGACCCTGGTTGAACTTCTCCAGTATGTCTCTGATCCCAACTTGTGCCTGATTGGATCAGTTGAACTTGTTGAATAAGGACACTATGCAAAAGTTATTCGTTTCAGTCTTGAATAGAGAAGTTACAATTGCAACTTGGCTGAACATTTTTTAAATATTTTCATTCATTTAATTAAATTGTATCCATATATTATTGTTGTTGCATTATAATTAAACATAATGGGATTTGTTGTTACCTATTCATATATGCACAGAATATAACAACACAGTTTGTCTAATATCATTCTCCAGCATGTCCCCTTTCCTTGCCCTCCTCTCTCCCCTGGTCCCTTTCCTCTATGGGGGAACGTTTTTTAACTGAGTCATAGTTGCTATTTGATTACCTAATGATTAAGACCAAAAGAAAAAAAAAATCACTCAAAATCAGAACATTTCAAATCATAGGTATTTAGGGGATATACATGGCATCTATTTCTGGCTTAGAAAATAATATTTTAATGGAATGGTACATATTTAATCATCATATAACAAGGAATTCTATTTTAAGCATGGAGTATGTTAGAGAGCTGAGGTAGACCATAGAATTTTTTGCTAGTACTGTCTCCTAAGTCATGACAGTATAATATCAATCCAGTGGCAAAATTATCAATCATATATTATGTACAAGTCATTTTGCTGAACACCTGTCAAAAGCTTTGGTTATGCTTTCTATTAAAGAGGATATCATGAAAAGACTTGGACAGCATTGTAAGTATGAAGTGAGAGAATGATAAATTGATTATTGTATATATATGTGGCTGTATTTGTTTTCTATTGATATATAAAAATTATCATAAATTGAGCAGATTAAAATGCTATGCATTTATTATCTCATGGTTTATGTGGGTCAGGAGTCTGGGACAGCTTAGCTGGATTCTCTACTTGGGATCTCACAAGGCTGAGATCAAAGAATTGACTGGGTTGACTTGCTTTGTAGAGCTCAGTGTCTTTTTTCTCCTTTGCGTTGTTGACAGACTTCAGTTCCCTGTGGTTGTAGGACTGTAGGACTGAGGTCCTGTTCTGTTGCTGGCTACCAGCTGCTCTCAGCTTCTAGAGGGCACTAACTTCTTTGCCACTTGGCTTCTCATAGGCCTCTCCCAACATTGCAGTTTATGTCTTCCAGACCGTCAAGAGAATCTGATTTCTGTTTCTGATTTTTAGCCTTCTTTTAAGTAAGACAGACCTACTCAAAATAGTCTTACCTAGATTTATTCAATCAATTGACTAGGACCCCAATTACTTCTATAAAATTCCTTCTATTCTTCCCTATAACATAATCTAATTTCAGAAGTAAAATCTCATCAAATTCACAGATCCTGACCACACTAAGAATTCACCTTGGAATTTTGTCTATTGCACTGGACAATTAGAAGGCAAAAACATCATTCTGCTAGGGGCTAGGATGAGGTCAGGTGAGGGTATTCTAGTATCAATTCTTCCATGCTAATTGGGTGTCCTACATTTTAGTTCAAGTCTGACACTGTCTATCTGGAGTGAACATCATATCTCAGAGGTTAAGGGTTCAGTCTCATCAGATGCCCTCACTTCAGATGCCACCTGTAAGTCCTGGGAACCACCTGTACTTCTGCTGGGTGAACTACATTTTGGGGGTTCCCATGACCACCGTTCAGGTTCAGTAATTAACTAAATGACTCAGAACTTGGCACAGCACTGTACCTATGATTACTGGTTACTTGAGATAAAGAATACAAGTGAATACCTACGTGAGGAGATAGAGTGGCAATATTTGGAGGTGGGGTATGGCAAGGGGTCTTAGTGCTCCATGTTCTCTTGAGGCACACTGTTCTCCTAGCATATTGTTGTGGTCCTTAACCCCAAGCTCTCTAAACTTTGTTCTTCCAAGGTTTTTATGTAGAATTTTATTGCATAGTTATTGTGGACTAAATGCTTGTGTTGCCCCCAACACCAAATTAGTATATTGAAATCCTAACTCCTAATGTAGTGTTATCTAGAGAAAGAAGTTTTTGGAGGGTTTAATTGTTTGGATATGGAATGTCCTCCAAAGACTTTGTCTCTAGCTGGAGGTAATGCTACTGGAAACTGGTGGAAACTTTAGTAAGCGAAACTCAGTTAAAAGAGGTGAGTCACGGGGTCTGCCTGTGAGGGTTTATTTTGCTGCTGGATTGACTGACTACCTTTCTCTTTCTCTCCTCCCTGGCTGCCATAAGGTGAGCAGCTTTGCTCTACCTCACCCTCCCCACCATGATGTTTTGCCTCACCACAATCCCACAGCAATGGGGCCAAGTAACTATGGACTAAATCCTCTGAAACTGAACAAAAATAATTTTTTCCTCCTCTGTGTTGTTTTTCTCAGATATTGTGTCCCAGCAATGCAACACTTATTTACCGAAGGCCATTAAGGTTAGATTAAGGGTGGGGCTCTCTTCATGTGATTAGTGGTTTTATAAATATAGGAAGAGAAATCTTTTTCTTCTGCTGGGCATGAATCAAGAGAAGGCTGTGTGAAGACAGCAAGAAGGTAGCTATCTACACAGTGGGAAGAGAACCCTTGCCAGGAACTGAATTGACTGATACCTTGATCTTGAACTTCCTAACCATAAGTCTGTGAAAAATACATTTCTGTTGTTTAAGACACTCAGTGGTTTGTTAGTATGGTAGCCTAAACAGACAAAGACACTAGGTGTGACAGATTAAATTACTGGCCATGTGATTGAACTCAATCTCCAGCCTCTTTTCCAGGGACCTCCTTGGTAGGGTAGGACCAAAAGTTCCAACCATGGTATCAGGTGGTGGGTTCTTTTTGTAACCAGTTCCCAGTCTGTGACTATCTAGGCCCCTTCCTCATGAGCTATTTCATTAGCAGAAACTCAGGTATGGTCAAGGGGACTTGTTATAAATAACAAAAGACACTTCTATCACTTGGGAAATTTCAAGGATTTTAGGGGCTCTGTGCCAGGAATTGGAAAAATCAAATATATTTTCCATTATACCTCAGAAGGTATTACCACCTTTGTGTAACAGAAACTTGACTACAAGTATTAACTTGACCCCACCAATTCAGGTACTGGTATGATTTGAATGACTGTCCCCCAAAGGTCTATGTATTAAAGGTTTCCAACCTCTGGTGCTATTGAGAGGTGTAGAACCTTAAAGAGGTAGGGCCTGGTGGGAGGTCTTTAGTAATTGGGGGTGTGCCCTCAAAGGATTGCAGAGCGCTGGTCTCTTCCTCTTTTTGCTCCCTGGCTTCATGGGTTGAGCAGCTTGCTCCATCACGTGCTCCCTGCCATGATGGACTGCTTTGCCATAAGCATAAAGGCAACTGGGTCAAGTATCGAAGGACAGAACCCTCTGAAACCATGAGCCAAAAAAAAAAAAAATCATTCCTTATGGGTTCCTTATCTCAGATGTTTGTGACAGTGACAAAAAACTGACTAGCACAGTACTTTTCAGCAATGCCTAAAAAAGTCATGACAAATCTATGTGTGTATATGTGTATTTATAACAATACTCAATACCAACCTACTTTATATATACATGGTACCAGTATGATTTGGTGTTCTCTTTGCACAAGAAAATGCTTAACCAATGTACAGTGTTATTAAGGGGATATCTCTTTCCCTGTTTGGTTTTAAATTTTCTCAGTGACTTCATGGTTATTCTTGATCTCAGTCTGGTCTATCTCCGACATGGGTCCATGGTCGACTAGAAATCTCATTTGGGATCCAGGACTGATGAAGGACTCTGGAGAATTCTCAGACTTCCTGGATGCATTTGCGCCATGTTCAAACTTTGCAGAGGGATCTTCAGCTGCTGGGTGTCTACAGGTGTAGTTTGTCCTGTTCATATTTATAATTGTATTCCTTGCTGGTGCTGAAAGTCAGGCACATTGCTGTCAGCTGTTGCCCGATATAGAACAGCACTGCTTTTTCTCATGGTTATTTTAGTGGGGTTTTACAATCTATTTTTGCTTTGCGGATAAGAAGAGCAATCTTCAGGCAGAGAAATGCCTTCAAACGTTTTTACAGTTTTCCTTCGGGTGTGTTCTATACTGCACTTCCAAATGTACCTTTAAGCTGCATCTACATGTGTTTTTCCGTCACCATTTCATTTTCATGTTTGCCTCTGTCGCACTTGTACACTACTTTAAACCATTCCTCAGTGATTTAACACAGCTTCGAACTGACGCTGTGTACAGAGCAATGAGTGTTCCTTTACCTTCAAGTGTCACCTGGCAAGTAAGCAATGCCTGGGGGGTGTCAGAGACAAGTTCAGGTAATTGGCAGGGTTAAGAGTGGAGAGGAAGAAGGGAGAGGAAAAAGACGTGAGAAGGAAAAGATGAGAGATGGTAGATCAAAAGAAAGGAAAAAGAAGCTAGTCTGTCTTGTAGCAAAAGTCTTATATATTCATTCCAAGATTAGGTCAGGGGACAATTGAAACAATTTTAAACAAAGTTTCAAAGGTAATTTAGCTTTCTGAAGTGTTTCCTTTGAAAATAGCCTACACCAGTTCCTGAAGACTAGGAATCTAGACCCAGGACCAAATGAGGAAAAGAGACCAAGAGGAGCAAGAAGACAGCATTCGAGTGAGGCTGGAAGAACCCCAAAGGGCTGTGGTGTTTTTAATGGAGGTTACTTGCTTCAGGTCCCAGAGTTGGGGTGACAGAGCAGGGCCCAGAAGTGGGTCTCCTGACCCCGCTGTCAAGTACACTGATCTCTGCAGCCGAGATCATGAAGGAGGGAAGCACATCTGATTATGTGTCTCTGACAAAATGTCAGAGAAATGAAAACAAATGGCTGAGCAGTCCCCAGGGGAATGAGGAGTTCAGTTATTAAGCTCCCCATCCAGAAACATTGCGATTTAGTCATCTAGGATGATTTTATTCCATCTTCTATTATGGGCTGCCTCACATAAATCTGTGTTTTATTGCTGGAGTGAGATGCTGGAGAATTTCAAGATTACTTTTGGCACTGTCTGAGTTGGCTCACTGCTGTGCTGACAAGTGCTTGTGGAAAATTAGCAGCAATGATATTAATCACCTTCTTTGGGGCTTTTATTCCCCCACCCTGTGAGAGCTTTGTTTTGTCCTTCTTCTTTTGCCAAAAAAAATTCCCCCAAACAAAAAAAGAAAAAACCCCACAAACAATAAATCAAAATACTTTTCTAAAATATAAGTGTTTCAAGTGGAATTAAAAGGTGGGGTGGTGTTGGGATGGACAGGTAGTCCTGGGACACACTGAGGGGTAGGTTGTAATGAGGGATACAGTATGATTCTATTGTTATGTATCTCATGGCTGAATTGTCTCAGTCTTGGCTGCTAGGAATACAAAGGAAAATGAGGAAAAGTGGTTTTGAAGAACAAAAAAGAATGACCAATGTATCAGTCCATATTCTGTTACTATAATGAGATACCTGAAGTTGAAAACTTAAAAAGAAAAGAAGTTTATTTAGCTAACAGGCTGTGGAGTTAAAGAGCATTGTGCTGGCCTTTGCTTAGCTCTGGTGAGGGCCTCATGGTGGATTGCAACGCAATGTCGGCAACATATGTGAGAGGAAGAGATCACGCGGAAAGATGTGTAGCCAGAGAGTGCGAAAGGGCCACTAATGACCTCCCACTAGGCCCTACCTCTCCAAGGTTCTACCACCTCTCAACGTCATCCATACTGGGAACCAAGTTTCCTAGACACGAACTTTTGGAGGAAAAACCCATCCAAATCATAGTAGCCAGTTTTTTTGTTTGATTGGCATGTTCAACTGGTGCATTCAAGGGTGTCAAGGAAGTGGGGAATAGGAGGTAGATGGATGAATGGGTGGATCACTGAGGGATCTGAACAGACACAGACACACACACCCATACACTTACGGAG
The DNA here is from genome assembly GCF_902686455.1 of Sciurus vulgaris. NCBI lineage: Eukaryota > Metazoa > Chordata > Mammalia > Rodentia > Sciuridae > Sciurus > Sciurus vulgaris. The sequence continues at coordinate 26,349,745 of NC_136476.1, forward strand.
TTATGACAACACAGTTTAATCTGGGGCCAACTCTCGACAGTTAATGCCCTCATTCTCTTTCCCACCGTGTCCCTCTCATCACTAATCATGCCAGTACTCTCACTCTTCTATCAAAAGCTGATTTCACAAGAATTGCTCATCTCAGATCAGGAATCATTAGTTGACGTTAGTATATTGACTACCCAGGAGTTTCTGAGTTTGAAAGAACAGGCCTTGTTCCATGCTGACATGCCAGCACCAAGCACTGTTCCTAGCATTTAGTAGGTGTTTTATAAATATTTATTGAATTGAATTTAAACTTATTTGGAGAATAATAGGATTTGCTTCCTACTATGGGAAGGTCTGGTGTTATGCCAGCTATATAACTGAAGTGATATCGATAAGCAAACAAGTGGGATTTCTTGGAGACCAAACTTGGATGTTCCTAAACATTGTCTATGAACATAGCTAGCTCTAATTTCTATTAATATGTACACACAAATCCACATCAACACTCCTCATTGTGGACCAAGAGCCTCTGAGAGGTCTTTTAAACCATCATTCTCAGTCTCTAGCTCTTCACAGATCCTTTCTCCAGTCTGTCTGCATTTTTCTACGTTATGCTGCTTTCAGAGCTACTCTGTCCAGACTTCTACCCTCCCTCAGCTAGGTATTTTTCTCATTCCTCCTCTACTCTGGATGTTCTCTATTCATACTACTTCTCTTGCACAACCGTTCTTCACCCATCTGTGTTCTGCCCAGAGCCTCAGGACATTGGCCTCTCTGAACAGCATTAACTGGGCTTTTCTGGTTGGGCTTGGCCTATGGCGAGGACTGTGGGAGAAGAGTGGGGAGGCTGACTGTTTCCAGTCCCCTTCTCCTTTATTGTCCTGCTCAAAGTTCCTGTGATCCTTTACAGCACAGCTTCTCCTGGGTGATCTTCCTTCTGTGGTTTCAGCTCTTGCTGGTTCAGTAAAGCCATTTGTTCCCTCTGCCTCTTTAAATCTCAAGGTAATGGTTTCCCACTAATCCTGGTTGCTGTGTTCCTTACCATGTGTTGTTGGTTTTTTAGCCTTACCCACATCTCAGTAAATGGTCTCTGCCTCAAAGTCTCTGAATTTAAAAAAAAAAAAAAAAATTGGAGAGGTAATTTAGGAGGAAAGAGTAAAACTATACAAAGAAGGTTAGAAAGCAGTTACAAGAAGGAAAATTTTAAAATTATAGATTATGAAAATCAAATGAGGAATTTTGATCTACAATTACTTTAGCAGAGTAATATTTCTAGTTGGATCCCTGATCTATTAACCATTTCCCAATCCTTTCCATTGTGTCTTTAAACTTCCCCTTTTATTTTTTCTGAAACACTCTATTTTTTTCACCTTGGCTAAAGCCAGTGTATTCCCCCTTAATATCACATACTTTGAAATTCAAATGGAGTCTTCTCTTTCTCTCATGTATCCTATCTTGGGACTAAGAGGGGGAGGGGTGGCACCAATGAAGTGTCAGTTGCTAGATATAAATATTCCTTTTCAATTTCATGCTATTCTGTATTGTATAAATTCAACATTATTGCTGGGTGTGGTGGAGCATACCTTTAATTTCAGAGACTCAGGAGACTGAGGCAAGGGGATCACAAATTTGAGGCCAGCCTCAGTCACTTAGCATGACCCTATCTCAAGAAATAAAAAAGGACTGGGAATGCCACTCAGTGGTAGAGCACCCCTGGGTTTAGTCTTATTATTGCTAAAAAAAAAAAAAAAAAAAAAAAAAAAGAGAGAGAATGAGAAAAAATCAATATCACAAACATTTTGAGATGCTTTCTAGATGCCTGGTACTCTGCTAAAGTAATTGTAGACCAAAATGCCTCATATGATTTTCATAACTATAATTTAAAAATTTTCCTTCTTGCAACTGCTTTTTAGCTTTCTTTGTATAGTTTCTCTTTCCTCCTAAATTACCTCTCCAAGTTTTTTTTTTTTTTTTTTTTTTTTTTTCCTTGCCTCTGCTTTTGGGCAATTGGATTGGGAGAGGGCAAAAGGACAGTCAGTGTAGTTAATGAATGGTTGGGTCAGGAAGATGGGGACTAATTCAAGAGGAAATAAAATGCTAATACTTCCAGAGCATTTCCCCCTCCTCCAACCTGTTGTCAAGGTTACCTGCCTCCAGGGCATTGTTCCTCCCAACAAGGAGTTGTTAATGAAGTACCTCCTGGGTGGTTCTCTGCCTTTCTAGGTAGATATGGAGAGGCATCCCTGGAAGGTCCCTTTCCCATCTTTGGCCATGTAGGCAAGATAAGGGGAGTAGGGAGCCTGAGAAGAAAGGATAAAAAGGGCAGGACACCACTACTTCCTCAAGCATGAACTTGGACCCCCTCCTCTTTGGAGGAGTCTCTTCCTCTCTCTGTCTGTCTCTCTCTGTTCTGTCCTTTAAATAAGACTTTTTGCTTTTGGCTCAGCATTTCTCAGGTATTCAGTTTTCAACACTGGGAGAATGGGACTCAGAACACTAGTATCATCTCTGGTCTCGGTTTCAAATATCATCTCTCTATTGATGCTCAAATTTATGTCTCAGGATCTGATGTATTGCTTATTATGTTTCTGATCTATTGCTTCTTTGAGTTTTTTGGGGGCCAGGGGCTTCTCCACAAGTGAATGGCCCTCTGTATCCTGAATATAACTGATTTAGTCTGAGTGAATTAATTAAGACTAGACCTGGGAAAGACTTGGATTGGAGAGTAGGAAATGATTAGTTCAGTGTAGTGATTAACATGAACCTGGGAGTCAAAGTTTTTGGATTCAAACTCTGACCCTCCCATGAACTTTGTGCTTTTGCTAACACTTGTGGAATAACTCTCTGTCAGTTTAGTTCCTTATATACAAAAGGGAAAATAATCAAATCTCTCTCCTAGGGTCACCCTGAGAATTAAATGAGATAATGCATGTAAAATGCTGGGGCCTGTGCTATAGTATGGGCTCACTAAATCTCACCTGTCTAAGTCCTTTGGCTTACTTCTCTCCCAGCTCCCAGGAGAAGAATGTCTTTTTCCAAGAAGCCTGTGACAGAGAGCAAAAGGCATTAATATGGAAAAGCTCTGTCTTTTGTGAAGCAAAAATGCGGAGCCCAGGTCTGGGGCTTTGTCGCAGGGATTCTTTATTGCTCATTATGAATAGGCTGATGAGAAGTAGGTGGGTTAAAGATGAGTGGAAAGCTTTATGACGGAGTTTATCCTGTTTTCTGGGCCCAGCTTTAGGAAAGCTGATTAAACGAGGCTAGGGCTGGGCAGAGCTGCCCTACTTACGGCTTTTGTCAGCACTTCCTTTGTAGATTCTAATTTCCAGGGCCTGGAAATGACTGTGTTGAAAATATTCTCTGAGGGCTTGAGCTTGGTATGGAAGATCTTTATCAAGCACCAAATAATCTTGTCAAGTTTTAAAAAGAGAAAGAAAGGACAAAATGTTGGAAAGAGAACGAAGAGGAAGATGGGGGAAAGGAGAGAGAAAACAACAGGGAGAGGGGAGGTGGAAAGGTGAGGGAAAAGGAGAAAGAGTGAATTCTTTTAGAGTCTCTTAGACATGCCCTTGAAAATAGCACCTCATCTCAGGTGTTTCTTTTTTATAACATCTTTGTCCAGGCCCTCTGCTGTTATAATTAATAGGAAAGCGCTATACCACAGAGCTTCCTGCTGTCCATCTGTCCCTATGGTAAGCTCCCTTTTCCCGTAAGAGGAACACACCATCAGCAGCCTGCCTTTCATTCCTGCCAATGTGGAATTGACTAAACTCCTTTTCCATCAAAGACTACACCAACCAGATCTTTGACTTCTTTCAAGTTTTGGGCCAATGTTGGTTCCCTAGAAGGGTCTTTGATTCTGTTTTTGGAGGTTCAGAATGAAAGGCAAGGCTTGGGCAAGGACTCCAAAGGGAAATCAGGCCACAAACAGACTTAACTATCTGATTACCTACCCCAGGAATTCTGGAGAGTTGGTTTTCTTTAACTCGAGAACCCCCAATCCTGTGCAGAGCCTCTGGTGACGCTTTGAGAGAGTCTGGGGTTGGGTTTGCATGCACAGGAGAGGTGTGACAGTGCTTCTACCCTTGTAGCAGAGTTGGGGTTCTTATGATGCTATAGGAGAATCATTGGGGATGCCCTCCCCTGCCCTGAAAACTGCAGACATGGGTGATCCCTAGCCTGCACAGAAAAGCTGCATTCCAGAGTCCACCTGTTCCCTTCAATCCTCAGTCTATCTCCTCGACACTGGAGAGGTACCTCTGAAAGAGAAGCCTGAAGAGGGACTGCTTGGGACTCATTTCCTTTCCTGTCCCAGACATCACTAAAACAACTGTAGAGGAATACAGTGTATATGAACCCACAAGTCCAGAGAGAAGAGCAAAGGAGACAACTTCAGATAAAAACTTTCTGTATATTTTAGGAAGATGGACATATTGAGGGGAATGGTAACTGACTCAACAAAGTGGAGGCAGGAACAACTGAGTGTCCTTAGTTACCAAAACCATGGTAAAGCCAGACCAGAGAAAGCAACCGACGCTTTCTTACACCCAAGGCAGAAGCTGCTTCTACCTCTGCTGGAGCCTGGATAAGGCTCCTGCCTCTGGGAAGCTGACTCTGTTGAGCTGAGTCTGGCCTCCCCTGACCATCACAGCAGGGAGGAATACTGCCCACTCGCCAAGTGTGGTGCTGGTGGAGTGGAGGCAGGAAGGCTGAGAACTTCAGGCACTAGATAGTAAGCTTACCACTTCTGTAAAACCAAGAAGAAAGCTGGACGTTCTTCCTATTGCATGGGGATGGGGGCTGCATGAAAGAGGCGGTGGAAACATCACACTTTTATTTTTTCCCCATACCAGTGTGTGGCTTGGCAAACTGGGCTCAGTGGTGGACAATCACCCTCCTCTAGGGAAATATGAGTGAAAGGGGAAGAAAGAAACCATAAAAGTTTGTTTGCATATTACCGTCTTCCATGGGGAAGGACACATTAGTTGTTTCCTATGGAGATCTAGAAAGGGTGGAATAAATCTCCTCAAACAAGGATGATGGGGTATTTTCCCTTTCTTATCATGTAAAGGAAATATTACAACCATTATCGGTAGAAATCTGGGAAGAGGAGGGCCTAGAGATTTTGACCCAAACAATTGGATGAGGGAGGTAATAGGTCATATCATCCAGGGTAACATCAGCATCAACAGGATTACTATCAGAGGAAGGAATTAGCATGGATTTTAGAGTCAGAAAAACCTGTTCAAATTTCAACTCTTCTAACTAGCTTTGTGCCTATGAGAAACTGTAGATTCTATGGGCCTTAGTTTCCCCATGTGTAAATTATTACTTAGAATTTGTTCAACAATTTAATGGGAATTCACTTATCCTACTCATGGGACAAGTCTTATATAACCTTTGGAGATATATATATATATATTTTTTTTTTTTTTTTTTTTTTTTTTGGCACCTGTCACATATTAGGTGCTGTGCAGTGGCTGTAATTAAAGAACCTGGTGTTACACAGATGTTAGCACATGTTAGTTTCTCTTCTCAGATGACTTCAGCTCTTCTGGTGTTCACTAGTCCTAGTTAGGGCTCCATGAGTTCAGAGCCTTGATGTAGGGGAATAGGTCATTTGGAAAGCAGGAGGAAGTCATTGTAGATCATTGCTCTCTCTGGCCTTGACAGTGTTCTGGCGATATTTCCATCAGAGTTGTCTGTGTTGGCTTAACTGTTCTGAACTGTAAAGCCTTCTTCGAAACAACAACCATTTCTGATCAGCCTGCCTTGCTCTGCCACTTCTAGCCAGGTCTCAGATCCATCATGGTGATGCTGTTTATGGTGGCAGGAGGCCATTCAATGTTGTGGCCTTTGCACTGTGGGCAACCGGAGCTGAGGTCACTGGCTATCTTCAGAGGCAGAAATGGCCTGATGCCATGCTCTGGGTCATGGGGTATGCAGCTGTCTGCTTAGACCTTGACAGAAAGCAGCTGAGTAAGGATGACTAGCCACTTAATGGACGTTAATTACTGCTCACAGCATGCCTGTAGGTCAGAGGACAGAAGGATTCTGATGTCAGGTCTGACACGCTGTGGCTGGCAGCAGACTGGAGCGTACATTTGATTAGAGTTGTGGTTAGTTTAGCACAGCCAGAGGGCTCAGATGGAAAGTATGAGTCTTGCCTAACTTGCAGAAGGACAGACAGTTCATAGTTTATTTTTTTTCCCTCCAGTGATGTTTTCATGATAATCTTTGGTCTTTGTTTTCTTCATCTCCATACTCCACACTGATTTAAACCAGGACCCCCAGAAGGTGCAGAGTCTAATTTCTGAGCTCCACCTTCCTTAATGGAATTAAAACTAGTAAGTCTAGAGAGTATGGGTTTACCCCAAGTTCTCATTTACCAGATCTCTGCATTGTAGCTTTATAATGATCCATTTAAGTGTAGAGGTAGATTAAAAAAACAAAAGAGTAACTAATGGAATTACAAATTATAGAAGCAAATGGCGGTCCTTTTAATGCTAGCTTCTGGTTCCTGCAATAAAGCAGAAATTTGTAGAAGCTCCTATGTAGTGCATCATTTTAAAACATCATCTCCTAAGCGCTCGTTAGTTCCGTTTTAGTCTAGGTGGCATATGGAAGGTGTCAGTTGTGAATATTTATGGGGATTGAAATGCACTCTTAAGAGGTGATGCTGAGGGGAAGTGTCTTGTGATATTAATAGAGCCCATATAAGTCATCCAAAGGATGGCTAAGGGGCAGGCCCACCCCTCTGCAGAAGCTGGGTAATGGTTCCTACTGGAGGTAGTGTAGAACAAGGTGGATCGCTGCAGCCCTGTATCATCTCTGCACATATGGACTTTATCCACTTGTATTCAAAAAGATTATGTGGCAAAGAAAATGAGGCAGGTTTCCCCTCTTGTTAAGTGAGAAGTTCAACATGGCAAAGAGGGCCTTCAGCTTTGGCAGTGAGAAGTGCTTGACCTCTCTGTTTCTGTCCTAAATCTATCAAGACAAAAGGGCTCTCATCTCAGGGAGGGTGCTGTAGGTGAAGACAGTCAAACCAAAGGAAGAGCTTTCACCTCTGACTCCACAAATCCACAGAAGCAGCTAGAGACATTGCTTGTACTTACAAATTTAAAGATGAAAAGGCAGCAATTTACATGCTTACCAATAGATAACACTGTATATTATGTGTTAATTCCTATTTAACTGCCCTCTTTTCATATTACAGGCATTCATTGAAAACACTGAAAAATGTTTTAAAATTTCATAGCAAAAATGGTAATTTTTAAAACCTTTTTATTAAAGTAGAATTTACATATCGTTAAACTAACCCTAGCAGTTCTGTCAGGACTGTTTTTTTCTTTTTTCCTAGGGATTGGACTCAGGGACTCTCTACCACTGAGCTACACCCCAAGCCTTTTTTATTTTTTTTGAGACAGGATCTCACTAATTGCCAAGTCTGGCCTTGAACTTGCCATTCTCCTGTCTTATCCTCCACGAGTTGCCAAGATTACAGGTGTACACCCACCATGCCCAGCTAGTTCTGCCAGTTTTGACAAATGTATGCGAGCATGTAACCAACACCCAACCAAAATACACATATTTCCATCACCTCTCAAAATTTGTGTTCCCCTTGTATTCAATTCCTCAGCCCTGGATACCACTGCTTTGTGTTCTGTCTTCATCATTTTGCCTTTTCCAGAAAGTCATATAAATGGATTCACACGTAGCCTGTTCAGTCCAACTTCTTTCCCTGAACATATTGCATTTGATATTCATCCACATTGTGGAATACACCAGTCATTTGTTCACTTTTTTATTGCTAAGTGTTCCTGGGCCTACCATAGTTTATTCATTGCCCAGGGCAGATATTTGGATTTTTTCCAGTTTGGGGCAGTTATGCATAAAGTCGCTTATGTGTGGGCTTTCAGTCTGTAAGTTTTATCTCTTCTGGGTCCATACGGGCAGTGGGAGGGCTGACTTATGTAAGTGCATGTTTCACCTGCTAAGAAACTGCTAAATTATTTTCCAAAGTGAATATTTTTTTTATTATCACCAAAATCAGGATGAGGTTTCCAGTGCTCCACATCCCTGACAGCACTTGATATTATCTGTTTTTTAACTTAACCATTATATTATATATATCACCCAAACATATGTATATTTTTTAAATTGGTGTATCATATATGTTTATATATCAATATATATTTATTGGTATTTTATCATGGTTTTAATTAGTATTTCTATATTGACTAATGATGTTGAAATCCTGCCATGTTTTTATTTATCATCTGTGTATTCTTTTTAATGGAATATTTGTCTTTTACCCATTTGAAAACAAATTGTTTATTTGATAGAAAAGTGGCATTTCTTTTATATTCTTGTTTAGGTTGAAATTTTCAAGTGTTAGTCTGACCAGTTCTCATCTCCCCCAAAGACTTTAGCCATCTGAAAGAAATTGAGATCAACATTTAATTGTATAGTCACCTTTTCTAAGTCAGATAGCAGATAACTGTATATGGAACATTGTTTAGATGTCTTTGGAAATAAAAAATAACTGCTTCCATTCTCTCTGGAAGAACCTACCCCATCCAGTGAAATGGGGTCATTAAGCCAAGCTTCTCTTTATAGGAGAAGAAACAACCATAGATTGTTCTTTTAAGAGGGTAATGCTGTTTTTCCTAGAGCTACAAGTCACCAGAGGACTATAGGATTCTGGTTTTTAAAACAGCCTTAGGATTTCCTCAGGGCAAATATCGATTATTTGTGACTTGATGTTTTAAGTCAAGAAAGACAACATGCTTCAGAGATTACTTTAAAAAAATAAGAAGTTTCTGCACTGTGAGATTGACATAGTTCCTTTAGATATGATACAAATAGAAGCAACAGCAACCCATACTATTTACCAGATTGAAGAAAAAATAAACAAGACCTTGAAATATTTTATTTTGGAGGAATAAGCCCATAGACTTTTTTTTCCAGGATTTTCTTGAAGTCCTGGTGTTTCCTTTCTTGATATCCACCTTTCTTTTTTACTTATAAAAATATACTTTTTCTTTTTCCATATTTTTATTGGTGCATTATAGTTATATGCAATAATGGGATTCATTGTCACAAATTTGTACATTCACATGATATAACAATATAATTTGGTCAATATCATTCCCCAGTATCTTCCTTTTTCCTCCCTTCTTCCCTCCTTCTGGCCCCCTTCCTCTAGTCTATCAGTCTCCCTTCTATTTTCATAGATTCTGCCTCCCACTTTTTTTCCCTTTTTTATTTGTAACTTCCACATATGAAAGAAAATATGATTTTCTGAGTCTGGCTTACTTTGACATGGTACTCTCCATTTCCATTCATTTTCTTTTTTTTTTTTTTATTGTAAACAAATGGGATACATGTTGTTTCTCCGTTTGTACATGGCGTAAAGGCATACCATTTGTGTAATCATAAATTTACATAGAGTAATGTTGTTTGATTCATTCTGTTATTTTTTCCCTTCCCCCCACCCCTCCCACCCCTCTTTACCCTCTATACAGTACTTCCTTTCTCCATACTTGCCCCCCTCCCTAACCCTAACTCTAACCCTAACACTAACCCTTCCCTCCCCCCCATTATGTGACATCCTCCACTTATTAGCGATATCATTCGTCCTTTGGCTTTTTGAGATTGGCTTATCTCACTTAGCATGATATTCTCCAATTTCATCCATTTGCCTGCAAATGCCATAATTTTATCATTCTTTATGGCTGAGTAATATTCCATTGTGTATATATACCACAGTTTCTTTATCCATTCATCAATTGAAGGGCATCTAGGTTGGTTCCACAATCTGGCTATTGTGAATTGAGCAGCTATGAACATTGATGTGGCTGTATCTCTGTAGTATGCTGATTTTAAGTCCTTTGGGTATAGGCCAAGGAGTGGGATAGCTGGGTCAAATGGTGGTTCCATTCCAAGTTTTCTAAGGAATCTCCACACTGCTTTCCAGAGTGGCTGCACTAATTTGCAGCCCCACCAGCAATGTATGAGTGTACCTTTCTCCCCACATCCTCGCCAACACTTGTTGCTTGTATTTTTAATAATCGCCATTCTAATTGGGGTGAGATGGAATCTTAGGGTGGTTTTGATTTGCATTTCTCTTATTACTAGAGATGTTGAACATTTTTTCATATGTTTATTGATTGCTTGTACATTTTCTTCTGTGAAGTGTCTGTTCATTTTCTTAGCCATTTGTCAATTGGATTATTTGTATTGTTGGTGTAGAGTTTTTTGAGTTCTTTATAGATTCTGGAGATTAGTGCTCTATCTGAAGTATGATTGGCAAAGATATTCTCCCACTCTGTAGGCTCTTTCTTCACATTACTGATAGTTTCCTTTGCTGAGAGAAAGCTTTTTAGTTTGAATCTATCCCAGTTATTGATTCTTGCTTTTATTTCTTGTGCTATGGGAGTCCTGTTGAGGAAGTCTGGTCCTAGCCCGACATGTTGAAGATCGGGACCTACTTTTTCTTCTATAATCTGCAGAGTCTCTGGTCTGATTCCAAGGTCCTTAATCCATTTTGAGTTGAGTTTTGTGCAGGGTGAGAGATATGGGTTTAGTTTCATTCTGTTGCATATGGATTTCCAATTCTCCCAGCACCATTTGTTGAAGAGGCTATCTTTTCTCCATTGCATATTTTTGGCGCCTTTGTCTAGTATTAGAAAGTTGTATTTATTTGGGTTTGTGTCCGTGTCCTCTATTCTGTACCATTGATCTACCTGTCTATTTTGGTACCAGTACCATGCCGTCTTTGTTACTATTGCTTTGTAATAAAGTTGAAGTTCCGGTATTGCGATACCCCCTGCTTCATTTTTCCTGCGAAGGATTGCTTTAGCTATTCTGGGTTTCTTATTCTTCCAGATGAATTTCATGATTGCTTGCTCTATTTCTGTAAGGTACGTCATTGAGATTTTAATTGGGATTGCATTGAATCTGTATAGCACTTTTGGTAGTATGGCCATTTTGACAATATTAATTCGGCCTATCCAAGAACATGGGAGATCTTTCCATCTTCTAAGGTTTTCTTTAATATCTTTCTTTCGTGTTCTGTAGTTCTCATTGTAGAGGTCTTTCACCTCTTTTGTGAGATTGATTCCCAAGTATTTTATTTTTTTCGATGCTATGGTGAATGGGGTAGTTTTTATAATTTCTGAGGATTCATCACATGTATAAAAATGCATTGGATTTATGAGCATTGATCTTGTAACCTGCCACTTTACTGAATTCACTTATGAGTTCTAACAGTTTTCTGGTGGAATTTCCTGGTTCCTCTAAGTATATAATCATATCATCTGCAAATAGGGAAGATGAGAGAAAACCCAAATCACCAAAATTCGGAATGAACAAGGAAATATCACAACAGACACGATTGAAATACAAAACATAATTAGAAGCTATTTTGAAAATCTATATTCTAACCAAATAGAAAATTTCGAAGACATCAACAGGTTTCTAGAGACATATGAATTGCCTAAATTGAACGAGGAGGACATACACAATTTAAATAGATCAATTTCAAGTAATGAAGTAGAAGAGGTCATCAAAAGCCTACCAACAAAGAAAAGTCCAGGACCAGATGGGTTCTCAGCCGAGTTCTACAAAATCTTTAAAGAAGAGCTCATTCCAATACTTCTCAAAGTATTCCATGAAATTGAAGAGGAGGGTACCCTCCCAAACTCATTCTATGAAACCAATATTACCCTGATACCCAAGCCAGACAGAGACAAATCGAGGAAAGAAAATTTCAGACCGATATCATTAATGAACATTGACGCAAAAATTCTCAATAAAATTTTAGCAAATCGCATACAAAAATATATTAAAAAGATAGTGCACCACGATCAAGTGGGTTTTATCCCAGGGATGCAAGGTTGGTTCAACATCCGGAAATCAATAAATGTAATTCACCATATCAATAGACTTAAAGTCAAGAATCACATGATTATTTCAATAGATGCAGAAAAAGCATTTGATAAAATACAACACCCCTTCATGCTCAAAACACTAGAAAAAATAGGGATAGTGGGAACATTCCTTAACATTGTAAAGGCCATCTATGCTAAGCCCATGGCTAATATCATTCTAAATGGTGAAAAACTGAAAGCATTCCCCCTAAAAACTGGAACAAGACAGGGATGCCCTCTTTCACCACTCCTATTCAATATCGTTCTTGAGACTCTAGCCAGAGCAATTAGACAGACCAAGGAAATTAAAGGAATACGAATAGGAAAAGAAGAACTCAAACTATCCATTCATTTTCCCTTTAAGTGACATAATTTCATTCTTTATGGCTGAACACAATTTTATGATGTGTGTATACCATATTTTCTTTATCAGTTCATGGACACTTAGGCTGGTTTTGTAACTTGGCTACTATGAATTGTGCTGCTATAAACATGGGTATGTATGTATTGCTATTGTAGCTGACTTTAATTCTTTAGGATAAATACTGAGGAGTGGGATAGCTGGAACCTCTCATACTGATTTACATAGTAGAAAATCACCTTTTTTCTTCATGTCATTTCTCATCTTCTACAGGGATGGATCTCAGCAACCATGTTTGCAGTACCTAATGCCACTCCTTTGTCAGAATTGATTTGATCAAAGAAGGCTTGATCTGACCAAAGGTAGGTACCTGACTTGGCCTGGGCCAATTAGATCTTGCAAACTGCGGCTAAGTCTGACATGATGTGAATTTGGGAGGCCTGGCATTTCTTGTCCTATACTTATGGAATTAGAGAAGCACTGTGTATAAAAAGAAATAAAAATGAGGTTGATTTTTGGAAAGACCAAGATTAAAGATAGAGAAAGGACATTGCCTTGGTAAAGAACACTTTCCCAGGTGGTCCAGGTCTTAGTTTCTGGCCCCCCCCCCCCCGCCCCCAAACTGGAAAACCATGAGACACTTCAATATGATTCCTTTTAATTCTTCCTTAGTATAAAAATAACTTGAGGGTTTCTAAAATTACAGTCAAGAGAATTTTAAATGGGATAGTTTTGAATGATCTTGGTTAGGAGACCCTTCCATCTGAGTTGGTGTCCTGCAAGCATTCTAAATGGTAATTGACATAACTGCTAAGTTTTGCAAGACCAGATTAATAACCAAATTGATAGTGGCATCATCTATTCGAAGTAAACTTTCAATAAAGAATTGGAATTATTGGTGACCAAATCAAAGATGTTCTGTGTAGAAAGGTTTGTTTACATCCTTTCCCCCCAAAAGTAAAAGAAAGTAGCTTTTCAGTTTATGATTAGATTTTCCCCTTCATTTCAGAACATCAGTTAATATAGGATCTATAAGAATAGCACCATTTTGTAGCTAGTTTTAAAGTGTCACAGACCAACTGGGATTGGAAGTTCTCAGAACTCCAGAGGTATTGGGCTGTGTCAGACTGATGAATTATGTAAACCTGTTTTCCCTGAGTATTATTAATCATCCTCAAGCAAATGAAGACATGCTAATTAATTTGTGGTGGTTTTCACCTGCAAATGCCAAAGGAACTAAACCAAATTAAATCTTCTATTCTCTTCAAGACCAGCACCCTGTTAAATACCCTATGACTTAGCCAATTCAATTTGAAAGATATAGTTCTTTGGAAACTCGTCCTGTGGTTTCAAAATCTTAAGGGCTTATTTTTGAATGTGTAGCCTCAAGTTTTATACATAAAGACTTGGAAAATGAATGAATGGAATTCAATGCTAAGACTTAGAGGAGCCAGCATATATCAGAATCTAGTTCAGATAGTTTATCCAAGTTCTCATGGGTAGATACTACTGAATCCCAGAGGCAGATATTACCATTCTAATTGCACAAAGGAGAAAATAGGCTCCTAAGAGATTCTATGTAAATTTCCCAGTCAATTTTATAACTATGAAGTTAAGATGCAAACTAAAGTCTGTTCAACTCTGTAGTCCATGTTCTTTACACTGGACCATACTCCTCCTATGGAGATGATGCACTGTGCAAATGGACTTTCACCAGCCAGACACCAATGCACTGTGTATTCTGGGTTTGTACTGTGATTTAAGAAGTAGGATTTATCATTTTATTTCCTCCATTGGAGAGAAGTGCCGGACAAAGTTTTAGAGTCTTCTAATGATTCTCAATAGAACAGTATCATGGATCATATTACCCCATCTTTACCCTTGACTGCTATACTTTGATAAATCTGAGCCAGATCATTTTCTTATAGTAACAACTAAAATATTATTGCTCAGATGAAAGTTTCCCTTCTATCAATGACTGAGAGTTTGCCATGTGAGCCATATTTAATATGCTTCTGAAAACAATGATCTCCAAACATTCAAGCAATACTCTGGAAAGATCAAGAGAAAGTAGTTGAATCTTATTGACTACACAGGGTATGATTTGCAAAGGTTGGCACTGGGTATCTTATGGCCCTGTCTAGATTGGTGTTCCAGATTTTCTTTGTCATCATTGTGATTATAAAAGTGAACTTTCACTTTTACATGACTATAACGATTAAATTGAAGATTCATTTTGGGGATGTTGATTATAATGACTGGTGTTCCTCTGTCATGTCCACAGAGTTAAGAATGCTGGCTAATACTCTGCAGGATTGCTTAGATGTCAGAGTAGAGTCTTCTCACATATCTCTTGACAGCAGCCTGCATCTAGAAGGGCTATGCTTGACCAGTATAACTCCAGGGCTGATAACATACCAGGGAAAAATTCAGGAAACAGGATCCTGACCAAGGTGCTTTGGGTCTTTTGGGGGAGTTTGGAGTTTCTTTTCCTTAATACATAGTGGGTTATTAGTGACCCTCTTTCAGGGACTCAAAGTCACTAGAAGAGCCATTAGAGAAAGAAACCCTATAGAATACTTTGTTGAAAGGAGATTTTGTAAACTGATATGCACTCTACTTCTTCTTAGGATGACTTATGATTTTCTTTACCCTTAGTTGTTTACTTATCTGATCTTCCCCAAATTATAGAAATACTGATTCTCTCAATAATGTTTTCTGATGGACACTTCTCCTCTTCACCATTTCAAGCAACAGATGTCCCCTATTTTGTCAAATACACAGTGAGATATGCAAGAGCATGTACTTTTGAATCTTGTGTCTTTCACTAACTGTCATGTAGGGCAAGTCACATTCTCTCTTAGCCACATTTTTCTTTCTCACCTGTCAAATGGGGTGATCATTTCTGCCTCATAGGGATGTTTTGAACAAAATTAAATGTGAATAAAATTAGCATAGAGTCTGGCATATAGAAGATGCTCAAAAAGGGTTGCTTTCTCTTGCTAAAATAAGATCTTTGTTTTTTGCTTCTGAAAGTCCCTAGAGCTGTCCCTTATCACCTCCTCCATGCCACATACACATGTGCATAAGCACACACACACACACACACACGCACACAATTCTGTGTTTCTAGGCAAACATTTCAATATTATGTGGTAGTGCTTGCAAGTTGCATTAACAAGTTATAATTTCCCTCACATTTCTTCTCTTTCCCTGTCCTCTTTCACAGTACAGAACAAGAGAATATGAATTAGAATCACATCGTATGTTATTGGGCTCCTTCCTGACTTCTAATTAGAACCTTTTTTGTATATGTGTGTACACAGGTGCACAACACATTTATTTTAACATTTTGTGCTCTCCTTATTGTTTACAGATGCCCCCATTGTACATGGTTTTCATTGTGGATCTACTTTTGCTGTGATCAGAAGTAGTGAAAGTGTCACTCTGATGTGGCAGTGAATGCACGTGTTGGGTGGCATTGTTGAACCTCACAAAAAAATGAGAAAAATGCTCCATTCTTCATGGGCTAGTCAAATGGGAAAGAGTTTTTGGTAGAAAAGTGACCAAGAAAAAATGCTGTTGCCTTCTTCAGGAAGAAAGAAGGGAAAACAGATAGCAGCAGGCGAGTCTTTATTTTCCCTCAAGACTTGAATATGTCAACTGTCTCAAAGTCAAAGCAAATCCTCATAGGGAAAAAGTACTAAATTTGACCTCCCTTTGTTGGGCCCTTCCTAAGATTTACATCCCTGCTGAAATAACCTCTCCTGGAGCCACTTCTGGAATCCCTGAGTTGTTCTTTCTTTTTCCTAGCCATTTTTACAACAATGTTACCTTCTCCTGGCTTTAAAGCACCTGGTAAGGCCAGCCAGATACCCAGTGTGTGTGTGTGGTGCTCACCTGACAATCTGTGAATGGCCCTAGAGATCCTTGTGCTTTGATTTTGGTCATGGCTCCCTTGGATCACTTGTTTTAGGGAAACCCAACTGCTTTAAAGGATACTCCAATAGCTCTGGTGGAGAAGCTTATGTAGTGAGGAACTAAGGCCTCTAGGTAACAGCTGGGTAAATAAGCCTTCCTGAAAGTGTAGCTTCCAACCACATCAAAACTTCAAATGCCTGCAGTCTCAGCTAATAACAATTCTCATGACAGACCCTGAGCTAGAACTACCCAGGAAGCCAGTTCCAGCTTCCCGACTCTCAGAACTGAGAAAATGAATGTTTATTGTTTGAAACCACAGTCAAAGCTGAGAAGACCTTACTCTACTTACAATCTAACAATTTTTTTTTTTTTTTTTTGTTTTATGTCCAAAAGAGACTTACAAATACTAGTTGAAGTCACAAGACTCCTGAGTCAGAGACTTATACACAACATAGTGGTCAGCATGATTTTGTGTTGCATTGATTTTTTTTGTTCCCCAAATCCTTTAGAGGTGATGCAGGGGAAGGCACAGACACTTGCTACCTACACAGTAGATCTGTCTCATAGCTAAGGAACCCTCAGCTTGGGAAATTCCATTTTTTTTTTTTTTTTTTAAATAAGAGGACACCAGGAATATATGCTCAAAGGTTGCCCTGGAGGAATAAATTATTATACTGGAAAGCAAATAAATCTGATCTCTTCTCTAAACGGTTTACGCTATCTCTATCTTCCAACATTACTTGGTGCTTAAATATCCTGGAAACTGTTGCCAGGATCAAATGCTGCCTGTGCCTCTGCTCACAAGACACACAAGGTGCCCAGTGGAGACCTGTCTTCCAATAGCTGTTGAGTTTCAGAATAATTTTCTGTGTAGCAGTAGATAAGCAATTCAATAGGGATGCACGTGTCTATGCCTCACCCATCCAAGAGCGGTACTGAGGCAATGCATAGTGAAGTCTATTGACCAAAAGAGTTGAAGGGTCTGAAGCTACATATAGGTCCTCTGGTTTGGGAGGGTGACAAAGAAGGAGAAAGGGAAAGAGACAGGGAAGGACCCAAAAGTTGGAATTGATTGGACTTGACATGTTTAGTATCCTCTAGGTACAAAGGTTTTTGACAAGAGAATAGTTATATCTGTAAAACAAGAGCATTCACTATGTAGCCTCTTGCTCTGTTTAAAAACCTTTTTTTCTTTACTAATAAACTGCCTTTTTGCCGTGTGTGGGTGTTCCAGTTTATTGTTTTCCACTTTCATCCCTGTGTGAAGGAAAATGAGGTGCAGTTCATTTTGAGTTAATCCATAAAGAAGCAAACTTAGAGAATTCTCTTTGAAAGGGACATGAAAGAAAGTACTTAGAAGTTTCTCTTCGTTTTATTCTGTGAAAATGAGGGATCAAGTAAGATACACCTTGGCTTTTCTGCCATTGGGCAATGTCTTCCATTTTTCTCATGAAATCAGTTGGGAAAGAATTGAGAATGATTTTTAATTTGAAATGATATTTGGTCTTAGGTTTCATTTAGTTTTAGGAATATTAAACAGTCTTCCCTTCTAGCCATTTTTAGAAACACAGATTAAATATGGTTAAGAGTTAAAATATAAAACAAAAATGTGAATGAGATTCCACTGACCCATAAGAAAAAGAGCCCTTCAGGTGCTCAGTGGATGACATTACTCCAGGCTTCCCTGGCTGGGATCTGATGGTGGCCAGAACTCGGGGTGTTAATATGTTTTTCTGTATGTAGTTTTGTAGATGTTATGGAGGTTGTAGGAGGATCTCTCTATAAAGTTACCTCAGGTAAATTATAACTGCGGTTATCGTTTGGGGGATTTAAATGCAGGTTAACTGTAAGCTTTTTAATTTCTGTTTCTTCATTTCTTAAGAGAGAACTATAATACTTATCTCAATATTGTTCTGCAGTTTAAATATGTTAAAACAGTTTTGCACCGTGATTGGTTTATAATAAATACTCAACATATTGGGGATTACATTATTAATCCTCAAATATAAGAGGTATATTCCTTCTTGGGCTGGGCTATATTATACCATTTCAAATAAGGTAGAGTTCCATTAGATGACATCTGGTTCTATCGTGTCCTCTTAATTGTATTACACATCAGTCCATAGTTTGTGTTTGTCCAGCACTCTCATTTATACAATGTCCTGCATGTGCCTCTCTTCCCTGGGACATGGTAAATTTTCTCATTAAATGTTGTGTCTTGATCTTGTCATTTGATATAGCAAAGAAATAAATTCCACCCAATGACCAAACTTAGCAAAACCTGGTTTTTCTCAAAGCATATTGATTTCAACTTTTTCATAAACAGGAAGGCTGTTTAAGGAAAATTTCCCTAGGGGTTGAAATTCCTAACAGGTTCGACCTGTTTTGTGTCTAAAAAATCACAAACCTGATCTAAAAGGAGGCCAGGACAGTGAGTTTCCCTGCAGGTGTGACCAGGTATGTAGTGCCAGACTCTTTTCCCCTCTAGGCAGGATTTTTCAGGGGCCCCCTGGCGGTGTATCCAGCAGACATTATCACCTGCAGTATCCCAGGGGTTGTCCTGATCTGGAGAAAATCATCTTGTAGTCCAGGTAGTGAGGAGGATGTTTATATCCAAGGGACTTTACAGTGTGTTAAGAAAGAGACTGAAGGTGTGGCAGGCGTTGTCAGCCCCAGGCACATCCGCTTGGTACCTACCATTCCTGGGCATACCTGCCTATGGCTTCTAGCTGCCAGGACCGGTGACTCTTTGCTTAGGGCTTTCTCTGGTCATGGAAGACTTAGCTCAAGTTAAGAGCAGGTTTATAGTGCAAGGTGGGTTCTTGGAACTGAAGGACTTTATGGGTAAATGCCGAACTTCCTTGTTCTTCAGGTGGGAAAACTCCAAGGTGTCTTCTACACTGCCTTCCAGAATTCCCCAATGTGATTGAACCCCCACTTGTCTATAGTGGTACCATGTTTGATAGTATTCTCTTTATCGGCTTTTCTCTTTCTCTCTCTTCTCACTTCTCTATCCCTTAACAATGCTTTCTGGAATATCTTACAAACAAGTACTCCAGTGCATATCCTTATCTCAGAGTCTGCTTTGGATGAATCCAAAACAAGGGATCCAGTCACATTGCTCACTTTTCCTATCAGCAATTATAGAGGAGAATTGCTGTCTTCTCTCTGTCTCCATTCTTCATGGAAGTAGGGGAAGAAAGAGGGAACTTAGCATTCTAACCACCCACTGTGTGGATAATTTTGAATCCTTCAACTAATGTATATCTCCTTTCAGGACTTTGATGGGAACTCCCATTTTACAACTGAGGAAACCAAGGCCAGAAGATTAGGTACTTGGTTGAGATAAGGCAGCAGCTAGATGGAGACAGAACTTGATCTGAGGTTTCCTGACTGTTCTGAAATGTTCTTAGTTCAGTTTATTTCTGAAGGTGAACACATCAAGGGAGGAGTAATGTTCATCTTCTTGTGTCACACATTTTTAAAAGATGTATAAATCGCATCATATCGCTTTTACAGTTTTTATATAAGAAATGGAAAAAAAATTCAATTCTATCCTGTGGCATGCATGATCCTACATGACCTGGTTCCTGCAGAACTCTCTGATCTCACCTTGCTCCTCTTGCCCCCCTCCCTTTCTCTCTCTGTTTCTAGCCAAACTGATCTTCTCTGTGACAGTTTTTAATCAATCTCCTCCTACTTCTTAGTTTCCATCCTTGCTGGTTCCTCTGCCTGGAATACTCTTTTTTTCAGAATTTTGCAGGGCTATTTCCTGTCATTTGGTCTCTATGCAAATGTGACTTCCCCATTGAGAGAGTCCCTAAGCATCCTAGCTAAGGGGACCTGCTCCCTGCCTCCATCTCCCTCCCTTGCCCCAGGCATTCCCTATGCAGTTCTCCCTTTGTATTGTATTCAGTGAACTTGCTTTTTGCCCTAAACCCATAGCATGTAAGCTGAAAGAGGGCAAGGGCCTTGCTTGTTAGTATAGGGCCTAGACTGGTTCTTGGTACATAGTGTTTATCAAATGAATATATAAATAAATGAAAGTGAGGCAGTGGAGAAAGAAAATTCTGGGCATGTATCTGATAGGACCTTAAAACATATTTTGTGTATAACTAAGATTTATTTACTCAACTCTTTGTAATCAGCAGAATTAATATAACCTGAAAGCAAATGCATCTTGCTGACATTTGGAACCTGTGTGCATGCATTAATACCAATCAGTTTAAGTGTGTGCTTCACAGCATGCCATTCGGATGAGAAATGCTGGAAAGGGAGAAGGTGGACAGCTTCTTAACTTCTTTTTTTCTGGCACATTAACATCATTCCAGTAAGTTGGGCTCTGGGTTTAATTAAAGATTGTTTGGAGTATGGAGAAGGGGTATGAAGAAAGTCTTAACAATCATTTACATATGGGGCTTTACTCTTTTTTAAAAAGTTTATCTTTAAAAGCCTAGTTTCAGTCCTCTGAAATCTAGGTTTTTTTTTTTTTTTTTTTTTTAATTCTCTTGTCACTACTATGATATTTCTATTTTTGCCCAATGATTTTTTTTAGGGGAAGTGAGAGATAAAGACCTAGGCTCATGTATTTGTTTTAATAACAGTCTTTAATTTTCCTGATTATGAAATTTATCTACATTCAGTAGAAAATTTGGAAAGTGAAGAAAATGTGAAGAAGACTAAAAATTATCTAAAGACTATTTCTTAATAATAATAACCTCTAATATTTTGAAATATTTCATTATAGTTATCTTTCTATGATAGTGAATGTCAATATGTGGTTTGGTCTTTCAATTCTAAGATATTATCTATTACAAAACACAGTACTCTGGCTTATTTACTGTATTCCAAGAGCAACAAATCACTTTTGACCAACTATAGCTGCATAGATCATCCCTGTTATATGCTGCTTCCCATAGTGTGTGCTTCACATTTTGACCCCTTTGACATCTTTATCTACAGTCTAATGTCAAAGTATATTAAAAAATAATGGGATTTTATCTGCATTTTCTGTTTGGTTAAACTCATACTTTTTTTCTTTTATTGAATTGCACAAGTTTCTCTTGAAATACAGCCAGCAGCTTTTATTCATGGATTTCCATTGCCCAAATAATAGTCCTTCATAATGTATGAATCAGTCACACCAAACTGTCCCAGCTTTAAAGATGCATGATATATTTGGAGAGACTGGGCACTGTTCCCATATGAATTGCAAGAAATGACAAGTACGTTACCATCTTAATCTATTTGGCAGCTTGTAAGTTCTTTTTGATATAAATTATTAAATGCATCATAATTTTTTAAAAAAAAGTGTTAAAATGGAACACAGAATCAAAGATACATTGTATATTTATAACAAATGAATGCCTTTTTATTTTAGCATGATGGTTTTCAACTCTGCTGTACATTAGAATCACAAGGGTATTAGAGAAAATTAAGTCAAACCATTCAATTAAATGGATCATATTCTTCCCTTCCTCCAGATTCTGGACTGTGGCAGGATTCAGTGGAACATTCTGGCTTAGGAATTATGCCATTGGCTTCCTTTTTTTCCCTTTTCAGTAGTGGGTGAGTGAAACCGGGCCTCACGCATACCAGGCAAGCACTATGCCACTGAACAACATCCCTAGCCCTTGAGGCGTTGGCTCTTTATCAGCGAGCCTTCTGCTGCTTACCCTTGGATTCTGGGTGTAATCATAGACCACAAAACAAAACAAAACAAAAAAGTCCTCTTCTACTGGGTAGGACTTTGTGTCACTTTTCTGTCACCAAACATAAAGTCTTGGATCCTGTTAAAAAGTAAAGCCCGTGAAAAAAGACTCTGTAACCTACTAGTTTTAAAGTTAAGTTTCCAAGAAAAATCTCCTCCTCAGTCAGTTCTGATTTTCTGGATGTGGCAGTTTTCACCTACACTAGCAAAAATGTGAAGTCAAATGATGGGATGTTATCAACTGTAAAATTTCCTGAATTCAACTCTTTTCATACTCTTGTTATATGCCATTGTTTATATATAGTAAAATCTAAATGGTATTTGATTTAATATAAAGTTGTTTAATAGCCTTTATTTATTTATTTTTGCTTGTTCGATAAGTTCATTATCTTTATCTGAAAAAACTTCAAAGAAAAACTATTGTTTGGTTTTAACTCTCAGTAGTCCATTCCTGAGCTCTGAGGAAGCTTACCTTCTTTTAAGCTACCGGATCTTTCTTCTGGGCAAGGGACTTTTTTTTTTTTTATGAGGATCAGTCAAAATGAAGCATTCTTTATAAAGTTTGGATGTGTATATGCACTGTATATGCACATCTTTTTCCTTTTTTTATTGTAAACAAATGGGATACATGTTGTTTCTCTGTTTGTACATGGCGTAAAGGCGTGCCATTTGTGTGATCATAAATTTACATAGGGTAATGTTGTTTGATTCATTCTGTTATTTTTTCCTGGGCAAGGGACTTTTAAGGATGGTTTCACCTCTTTTTTTTTTTTTAACTTCTCTCTTGGTCGTCTTCTCATAGACTGGATTCTGTCGTAGAGCAGAATGAGCTTTCTTATACATCTCTTCCATCATGTCAGGGGTAACATTGTTTTTATATACCGAGAGAATTGTTTCTTGTAAGCATCTTCATCTTCTTATATTAGATAATGCATATAATCTGCAACATTCTGACCCATGATGTGCTTTTGATGTGCTTCTGCATTGAACTCCTTGTTTTCAGAATTGTAACTAGGGAATCGTTGGTTACAATGAGGGATAGAGAAGCCTCCAAACACAGCTCCCTTCAGGGCCCCAGAAACTTTATTGCCAGTTGTAGTTCTAGCAAGGCCTGCAACTAAATAGCAGGTGAAGGCACCAAGTTGACCATCAGTGCTTTCCACATTGGATTTATCTCCAGTAACCTCCACTTGGCCTTCATAGATCTTGTCCATATCAAACCTATTGAGAAGCCTGTGGGCCAGCAGCAGGCCAGTCAGTACAATGTGCTGCAGCATAATTTGTTAGGCCAACTTTCACACCATATTTCAGTAGTTCATATGCATATGCTACACAGACTATCATATCCCCTTCTAGACAGGCATAAGCAATCTGGCAAATGATATCTCTGTTAGTTACATGAACTATCATCCTGTATTTGAGTGTGTTGTACTTATTTTTGTCCTGGATCACCAAGCATTTCTGAGTATAGTAATCAAATTTGTCCTCTTGTCTTCTTCTAAATTTCACTTGGTGTCTCTTAAAGTAGGCCTTATTCTTGACAACTTTAACAAACCCCATCTTGTGGAACAGAGACAGGAGTCTATGGCTCCACACAGGCCTGCAGCCCAGCAGTGCTACAGGGGAGAGAAGCAGTCTTTAATTTTTATATGGTAATTTTTAGTGATGTTCCTAGCAAAGTAACATGATATTCAGAAGGTTCTGCTACTTGGTCAAATTTGAGAACAGACCATTATGGGAGATTTATTTATTATTTAGTGTGAGTGAGTTTCTGAGGGTGTTTTGATGGGAAGAAGAATAGCTTCATTTTGGGTGAGAACTAATAATAGAAACCCTAACCCCACCCTTGTCTGGTTTTAAAATGTGTTTCCTTGACAGCAAATGACTGAAGTGAAAGTTAGACTCTGAGGAGCAGCACCCAAGCAGAGAGAGATACTTGAGCTGAGCTCTACATTCCAAGAACATAGGTGCTAGTGGCTGAGTTTGCCAGGTCATAGGCTATGAGATTTATTTCTTACTCTAGTGGATTTACTGAGTTATAATGACACAAAAATGGAAATGAATCAGAAAGATCTCCTTTCATTTTTTCTCATCTCTAAGTAGTTCAAGATCCTAGCCAAGGAATGGAAAGAAAGCTTTCTGCTTGGGTGTGGACCTTGAAACCCTGAAATATGACCGAGTGGAGAAGGACACCTTTTATTACTTCAAACTTTTAATCTGGAAAATTGAAAGGAAGAGCAGGAAGCATTTAGGTCATCAGCTAATTAACCCCTATTGTCTCAGGCCTCTTTCAACTCCAGGTGGTAGGGGACTGGTAAGCCAGATGTTCCAAGGGGAATCATGTGAAAACTAGGAACTAGAACCCTAGGTTTGGGATTCCTGATGATTCCTGTTGGTCCTTGGTGTCTTCCAGGATCTGGATCGCCTATAATTGTGATCCATAGATAGAATTGATCATTTATTGGTATAAGGATGAAAACAAGCATAAAAATATTTCAATCTGTGTGATGCTTCCATTCTAGTTCGATCTAGTCTCCCTCCTCCCTCCTTCACCCTTCAGATCAGCTTTCTTGCCATCTCATGCACCAGAGTCGTGCCAGAGCTTCCTGTGGCTTTTGAACTCCTGGCAGGTGGCTTACCGAAACTGAGATGTATTGAATAAACACCACATTTGGAAGACGAAGTATACAGAATGATATAAAATATCTCATCAACAGTTTTTAAATGTTAATTACATGCAGAAGTGAAAATATTTGGGCTGGCCATCGGGCGGAGCTAGCCAGCCTGCCAACCCCCACGCGGAGGTCAGACACCATCTCTGAGCCTGCCCGCCTGCCCCCCTACTGCTGAGGGACACTGCACTTGCCTCCGTGCTGACTCAGCTCACCCTCGATGGGACTCCCCAGCTTCTTTGGAGGATGGTGCAGGCATTTTGAATTATTCCCGAGGGCGTGGCCATCATCATCGGAAGGGCAGCTCCCTTCCTGAGACACCTACAGGACACTGGAGGCCCTTTGACAGGACTCAGGATTCAGGAAGAGGAGGTATCAAGAGACTTGGGACCAATTCAGAGCAGCCGGGTGAGTCTCTTCCACTGGGTGAGGCTCCCTGCACAGGTCAGTAGTCCTGGAATGCAGGGAACTTCGTGGAGTAGAGTTGCCCAGTGAGACTCCCCGGCTGGAGCTATGAACCCAGATAACTGGGAGCATTGTAGAGGAAGGCCGCCCAGCGAGAGGCTTCGGCGCAGACTGAGGGTCCCAGACCTGGGCAGTAGGTCCAGTCCCCAGGGAATGTTGTAGAGGAGGGCTGCTTTGAGAGGGAGTTCCTCACAGGGCCAGACCCCCCAGACCAGGTGGTAGTTCGAGGCCCCAGGGAACGTCACAGAAGAGGGCTGCTCAGCCCAGGTGATAGTTCTGGACTGAAGGGAACTTCTTGGAGGAGAGCTGCCCAGTGAGACGTCCCCACCAGGTTTTCCCACCTGGGTGGTAGAACCAGAGACATAGGCCCAAACCAGTCACACCCCAGCCTGTAGTCTAGTCCCCCTTTTGACTGACCATCAGTCAATAAGTGGAGATGCCTATTCCCACCAGCAGGAAATACACCCACCTGAAGGCCAACACCCCTAGAAGGGCAGCTTCCTTGTGGAGCACCGCATTATCAAATTCCTCCAAGACTTCAGGCTACTGAAGGCTAGGAGGCAAGTTATTGGAAATCTACAGGGACACTATAAGTGAATAGAGTTTAATTACTAGAGGCGTAGATAACTGACCAATATGAAAAAACAAGGGAAGAAAATGTCCCAAACAAACCTAGATGCTACATCAATAAAATCCAATGACAGCATGGCAGAAGAAATGTCAGAAAGGGAGTTCAGAATGTACATAATTAAAATGATCAGAGAAGCAAATGATGAAAGAGAAAATGCAGGCTTTGAATGATCACACCAATCAACAGTTAAAGAGCAAATGTGGGAAGGAAAAGATCATTTCAATAAAGAGTTAGAGATAATGAAAAAAAAAAAAACAGACAAATCCTTGAAATTAAGAAAACGATAAACCAAATTAAAAACTCCATAGAAAGCATATCCAATAGGATAGAACACCTGGAAGACAGAACCTCAGACATTGAAGACAAAATATTTAATCTTGAAACAAGGTTAACTGAACAGAGAAGATGGTAAGAAATCTTAAACAGAATCTACAAGAATTATGGGATATCATGAAAAGGACAAATTTAAGAATTATTGGGATTGAGGAAAGCTTAGAAAACAAACCAAAGGAATGAACAATCTATTCAATGAAATAATATCAGAAAATTTCCCACATCTGAAGAATGAAATGGAAAATCAAGTACAAGATGCTTATAGGACTCCAAATACACAAAATTACAACAGACCCACACCAAGGCACATTATAATGAAAATACCTAACATACAAATAAAGACAGAATTTAAAGGCTGCAAGAGAAAAGAATCAAATTATATTCAGGGAAACCAATGGATATCAGCAGATTTTTCAGCCCAGACCTTAAAAGCTAGAATGGCCTGGAACAACATTTTTCAAGCCCTGAAAGAAAATGGATGCCAACCAAGAATCATAACCAGCAAAACTTACCTTCAGATTTGACGATGAAATAAAATCCTTCCATGATAAACAAAAGCTAAAAGAATTTACAAAAAGAAAGCCAGCACTACAGAACATTCTCAGGAAAATTTTCCATAAGGATGAGATGAAAAACAATGATGTAAATCAGCAAAGGGAGGAACTACCCTAAAAAAACAACCAAATAAAGGAGAAATCAAGTCATGTCAAAAAACAAAAATGAGTCAAATGACTGGGAATACAAATCATACCTCAATAATAACCCTGAATGTTAATGGCCTGAACTCATCAATCAAAAGACATAGACTGACAGATTGGATTAAAAAGAAAGATCCAACAATATGCTGCCTGCAAGAGACTCATCTCATAGAAAGATATACCCATACTAAATGTGAAAGGATGGAGAAAAACATACCCATGTGCACATGGACACAACAAAAAAGCCGGAGTATCCATCCTCATATCAGATAATGTGGACTTCAAGCCAAAGTTAGTCAGAAGGGATAAAGAAGGACTTTTCATACTGCTTAAGGGAAGCATAAATTAGCAAAACATAACAATCATAAATATCTATGCCCCAAATAGTAGCTCATCCATATACATCAAACAAATCCTTCTGAATTCCAGAAATCAAATAGACCACAGCAAAATAATAATAGGTGATTTTAACACACCTTTCTCACCACTGGACAGATCTTCCAAACAAAAATTGAACAAAAAAACCATAGATCTCAATAACACAATCAATAATTTAGACTTAATGGACATATATAGAATATACCATCCAACAAAGAGCAAATACACTTCTCAGCAGCACATGGATCCTTCTCTAAAATAGACCATATATTATGCCACTAAGCATAAAGATAGAGATACTACCTTGTATTCTATCAGATCATAATGGATTGAAATTAGAAATAAATGACAGAATAAAAAGAGAAACTATTCAAACACCTGGAGATTAAATAATATGCTATTGTATGATGAATGGATAACAGAAGACATCAGGAGGGAAATAAAAAAATTCTTAGAGGTAAACGAGAACAAAGATACACCATATCAAAATCTCTGGGACACTATGAAAGCAGTACTTAGAGGAAAAATTATTTCATGGAGCACATTCAATAAAAGAAGAAAATATCAACAAATAAATGACTTAAGCTTTTCAAAACCCTAAAAAAAGAAGAACAGAGCAACACCAAAAGTAATAGAAGACAGGAAATAGTTAAAATCAGAACTAAAATCAATGAAATTGAAACAAAAGAAACAATTGAAAAAATTGACAAAATGAATAGTTGGTTCTTTGAAAAAATAAACAAAATTGATAAACCCTTAGCCACACTAACAAAGAGAAGGAGAGAGAAAACTCAAATTACTAAAATTCAGAATGAACAAGGAATATGTGAAATACAAAACATAATTAGAAGCTATTTTGAAAATCTATACTCCAACAAAATAGAAATCTTGAAGATATCAACAGGTTTCTAGAGACATATGAATTACCTAAACTGAACCAGGAGGACATAACACACTTTAAAGATCAATTTCAAGTAATGAAATGGAAGAAGTCATCAAAAGCCTACCAACAAAGAAAAGTCTGGGACCAGATGGGTTCTCAGCCAAGTTCCACAAACCTTTAAAGAAGAGCTCATTCCAATACTTCTCAAAGTATTTCATGAAATAGAAGAGGAGGGAACCCTCCCAACTCATTCTATGAAGCCGATATCACCCTGATACCTAAACCAGACAGACACACATCGAGGAAAGAAAATTTCAGACCAATATCCTTAATGAACATCGATGCAAAATTCTCAACAAAATCTTAGCAAATCGCATACAAAATATATTAAGAAGATAGTGCACCATGATCAAGTGGGTTTTATCCCAGGGATGCAAGGTTGGTTCAACATTCAGAAATCAATAAATGTAATTCACCATATCAACAGATTTAAAGTCAAATGGTGGAATGAGACAGACATCATTGCCCTATGTTCATGTATGATTACATGAATGGTATGAATCTGCATTGTGTACAACCATAGAAATGAAATCATATACCCTATTTGTGTACAATGAATCAAAATGCAGTCTGTAAAAAATACAACCATAGAAATGAAATCATATACCCTATTTGTGTACAATGAATCAAAATGCAGTCTGTAAAAAATTAAAAGCTAAATTAAAAAAATGGAAAAAAAAATCACATGATTATTTCAATAGATGAAGAAAAGCATACAATAAAATACAGCATCCCTTCATGCTCAAAACACTAGAAAAAAGGAATAGTGGGAACATTCCTTAACATTGTAAAAGCTATCTACGCTAAGCCCATGGCCAATATCATTCTAAATGGTGAAAAACTGAGAGCATTCCCCCTAAAAACTGGAACAAGGCAGGGATGCCCTCTTTCACCACTTTTATTCAACATTGTCCTTGAAATTCTAGCCAGAGCAATTAGACAGACCAAAGAAATTAAAAGGATAGGAAAAGAAGAACACAAACTATCCCTGTTCGCTGATGACATGATTACATATTTAGAGGAACCAGGAAATTGCACCAGAAAACTTTTAGAACTCATAAGTGAATTCAGTAAAGTAGCAGGTTACAAGATCAATGCTCATAAATCCAATGCATTTTTATACATAAATGATGAATATTCAGAAAGAGAAGTTAGGAAACTACCACATTCACAATAGCCTCAAAAAAAAAAAAAAAAAAACTTGGGAATCATTCTAACAAAAGAGGTGAAAGACCTCTACAATGAGAACTACAGAACATTAAAGAAATTAAAGAAAACCTCAGAAGATGGAAAGATCTCCCATGTTCTTGGATAGGCAGAATTAATATTGTCAAAATGGCCATACTACCAAAAGTGCTATACAGATTCAATGCAATTCCAATTAAAATCCCAATGACGTACCTTACAGAAATAGAGCAAGCAATTATGAAATTCATCTGGAAGAATAAGAAACCCAGAATAGCTAAAGCAATCCTGAGCAGGAAGAGTGAAGCAGGGGTATCACAATACCAGATCTTCAACTCTATTACAAAGCAATAGTAACAAAAATGGCATGGTATTGGTACTAAAATAGACAGGTTGATCAATGGTACAGAATAGAGGACATGGACACAAACCCATATAAATACAATTTTCTCATACTAGACAAAGGTGCCAAAAATATGCAATGGAGAAAAGATACCCTCTTCAACAAATGGCGCTGGGAAAACCGGAAATCCATATGCAACAGAATGAAACTAAACCCCTATCTCTCACTCTGCACAAAACTCAACTCAAAATGGATCAAGGACCTCGGAATCAGACCAGAGACCCTGCATCTTATAGAAGAAAAAGTAGGTCCAAATCTTCAACTTGTTGGCTTAGGATCAGACTTCCTTAACAGGACTCCCATAGCATAAGAAATAAAAGCAAAATCAATAACTGGGATAGATTCAAACTAAAAAGCTTTCTCTCAGCAAAGGAAACTATTAGAAATGTGAAGAGAGAGCCTACAGAGTGGGAGATATCTTTGCCACTCATACTTCAGATAGAGCGCTAATTTCCAGAATCTATAAAGAACTCAAAAACTCTACACCAAGAATACAAATATCCAATCAACAAATGGGCTAAGGAAATGAACGGACACTTCACAGAAGATGTAACGC
This sequence comes from Sciurus vulgaris, assembly GCF_902686455.1. NCBI lineage: Eukaryota > Metazoa > Chordata > Mammalia > Rodentia > Sciuridae > Sciurus > Sciurus vulgaris. The sequence goes on from NC_136476.1 coordinate 26,379,925, forward strand.
AATCAACGATATATGAAAAAATGTCCAACATCTCTAGTAATAAGAGAAATGCAAATCAAACCACCCTAAGATTTCATCTCACCCAATTAGAATGGCGATTATCAAGAATACAAGCAACAATAGGTATTGGAGAGGATGTGGGGAGAAAGGTACACTCATACATTGCTGGTGGGGTTGCAAATTAGTGCAGCCAGTCTGGAAAGCAGTGTGGAGATTCCTTAGAAAACTTGGAATGGACCCACCATTTGACCCAGCTATCCCACTCCTCAGCCTATACCCAAAGGACTTAACATCAGCATACTACAGAGATGCAATCACATCATGTTCATAGCTGCTCAATTCACAATAGCCAGATTGTGGAACCAACCTAATGTCCTTCAATTGATGAATGGATAAAGAAACTGTGAGATAGATAGATAGATACACACACACACACACACACACACACACACACACAATGGAATATTCCTCAGGCATAAAGAATGATAAAATTATGGCATTTGCAGGCAAATGGATGAAATTGGAGAATATCATGCTAAGTGAGATAAGCCAATTTCAAAAAACCAAAGTATGAATGATCTCACTGATAAGCGGATGATGACACATAATGGGGTGGGAGGGGGGCAAGAATGGAGGAAGGAGGGACTGTATAGAGGAAAAGGGGTAGGGGGAAGGAAAAAATAACAGGATGAATAAAAAACTATTACCCTATGTAATGTATGATTGCACAAATGGTATGCCTCTACTTCATGTACAGAGAAACAAGATGTATCCCATTTGTTTAAAATAAAATAAGTTAAATAAAGAAAATATTTGGGCTATATTTGGGTTAATTTGGGTATAATGCTTTGGGTTAAACAAAACATTACTAGTTGAGCATGGTGGCATGTGGCTGTAATCTCAGTGACTCAGAAGGCTGAGGCAGGAAGATAGAAAGCTTGAGGTCAGGCTGGACAACCCAATGAGACCCTGTATCAAAAAAATTAATAAATTAAAAAGTCTGAAAACATAGCTCAGTGGTAGAGCACCCAGGGCTCAATCCCCAGTCCCTGCCCACCACCGCCCCCCAACAAAATTTTAAAAAAGAGAAAGTATTACTGGCACTAATTTACTTTTAAAAAACTTTTTAATGTGGACATTAGAGCACTTAAAATTACCCTGTGGCTCATGTTGTATTCTGTTGGAGATGCTGCGCTAGGAAATATTCGTGGCATCTTTAATTTGTGGTACCTTGAGATCAAAGTGTGAAACTTGGCATTGGATTCCTGAGTTTGAATTTGGTTCTCTGCTTTACACCTGTGTGGCCTTAAACAAATTCTAATCCTCAGCAAACCGCGGGTGTCCTCATCTCTAAAGTGGTGAGAGCAGAGCTGCTGTAGCACCGGGAGGTGAGTTGGCCCAGAGCAAGTTAGGACAGTTTTACTCTCGACTCCTGATAGCATTCCTGACAGGTAGCTCTCCTCAGAACTCACCCCATCTTTTGCTGAAAATCACAGACTCCGTTGAAAGGGACATAGGCAAAGTTCCCCCACAGTTCCCTGATTTCTGCAGTTGAGGCAGCCTTTCCACCATGTACTCATTTATACTTGAATTCAGCTTCACACCAACGTGCCCTGTCACACCTGTATGCCTAGCTATGATCTGACTGTGTCCTCCAGTTTCATGTTGGAATCCTGATCCCTAGCAGGGCAGTTTTGGGAGAATTTGGGAGGTGTTGGAGTCATCCATCCTCATGATTGGATTAATGGTGTTAATGGAAGAGCTTGAGGAAGTGAGTCCTCTCTCCTGCTCTTGTGCCTCATGAAGATACACTTAGCTTCTCTTGCCTTTCTGCCTTCCTCCATGTGAGGATGCAGTAAGAGGACCCCTCCAAATTGCTGGCATCTTGATCTTGCCCTTCCCAACCTTCAGGCTGTGAGGAAATACACTTATGTTCTTTATAAAATACGCAGTCTGAGGCATTGTATTTAAACAGCACAAACAGACTAAGATAAGTCCCTTGAACATTTGAGTACAGAGACTGCACATGCACTTTCTTGGTTTCATTACAGTGTTCTTCATATAGAAGGTGTCCAACAAATAATTGCTTAAATCCTGAAAAAAAATGAGACACTTATCTGGGAAATACAGATTTGGTGATTGGAATGAGTTTAAGGGCTGTCTTTGGAAACATGCTGAGACACTGCAACATCTCCATGTAGTGTGTCTTTTGTTTCTCATGGCAACCTGTAGGATTATCAGAGTGACTACTGACTGCTGCTTTAAGCATTATATAGCATTCCCTCCCAGAAGGAAAGCCATGGATTTTTTTTTTTTCCAAAAAGGAAGAGGCTGTGTATTATCTAAAAAAATCTTTAAGTTATTCTTTGTTCCAAAATCATGCTTTCCTACTTGCTTTTCTGTTTTTTGTTGCTGGCAAAAACATGTTCCTTTATGTCTCAAATGAGGTAAGATATGGTGATATGACGTCACCTTAAACTGGCTCCTGGAGGGGAGTGAGAGTCATGATTAGGTAGCCCACTGAGCCTGGGACTTTGCTCTGAGGAAACAATCTTACCCCTATTCTGGGGGAAGATATGGCTCTTCCTTCACAGTGCTGGCAGAAGCTTAGCTATAGATACTGGGTACCCCTCTCTTTTGGCTGCCTCCAAGGTCAAATGAACTGATCTTGGTGTTCAGGTCACCTGATAAACAGAGACTACAATCTTCAGTTGAAGAGCAGAAGCAGAATAGGTACTGTGCTTTGACTCGGCTCTGTATTCTTTAGGGAATGAAAGAACAGTAAACCTCCTTGATCAGTCTCTATCATACCCATCTCGCTGAGATTAAATAAATCTGAATGAGGGCTGGCCCAGATTCTAGTAGCCTCCTGATTTTAGCCTCCTTTAAAAAATCAGTCATCATATGCTATAGGATGTTGTTTATACCCTATTATAGGGCACAAGAGAATAATCCTCAGCATTTTACTTCAATATGATGTGCATATGTCTCACTCAAGTGGGTTCTGTGTGTGAAGCATGACAGTGGTCCCAACTTCAACCCAAAGAAACCTCATTGTGAGCTAGCTCAAGAAGACGTGTAGATTAACCCCAAATATTAATTAAGAGATTTATTTGTGGCATCTGTACTATAGGAATTTGTTTTCTGAATGACAGAGCTAATAAACATTCTTCATGCCTCTTGGCACAGTGACAAGAGCAAATAATTTTACGCATACCTCAAACTACTACTTCACAAATATGTGACCAAAGGGACACTTGCTTCTGGTAATTTCTCAGACAAATTTGTAAAGCATGTAACTGTTGACTCGACCACTACAGGCCTTGGTCTTGTGTCAAATCCTTCCTCTCTGGAACTGATCTTTTGCCTAAACCCTGCTTTCAACCTACACTATTTGGTTTCTATTTTCCTCTTCTCAGTGGAGGAAAGTGCCCATATGCTGGTCAAATGAAAAGTGCTCTTGAAGCAGAAACTCATAAAGCTTCCCTGACCTTCGGAACCTTCCTGGTTTCCACCATATCGATTTCAAACTCTTTTGTCAAGCTTTTAGGACCTTCCACTATCGTCACATCCAACCTTTTTCTCATGGGTATATTCCATGCTGCTATTCTTGTTCATCTCATTTAAAATTGCCTTCCACTTTTCATGTTCTGGATGACATTTAGGGTCCCATTTACATTCTAGCTCCTCTGCAAAGACCTCCTTTCTTTCTTTTTTTTTTTTTTTTGCGGTGATGGGGATTGAACCAAGGCCTTAGTGTTTGTGAGGCAAGCACTCTACCAACTGAGCTACATCCCCAACCCCAAAGACCTCCTTTCTGTCCGATATTCTGAGTAAATTAATCAGTGCCTACACCATGAAGACACCACTGAGCACCACTGTTGACTATTAGTTGAGGTGTGTAAATCCTACTCCCCCTAGTGGCCAACCATCACTGATCTTGACTCTTCACTCCCAGAACCTAGCTCCTGAGGATACTGAGGTCTTATCACAAGGGAGAAATTTCTGACAATTATCACTACCAAAATGGAATGAGGTTCCTAGGATACAGAAGTTCCTGTCACTGGAGGGTATGAACCACAAGACCACTTGAAAGGGCCTTCCCTAAAGCATAGATTTTAGTTGGTGTTTTAAATGTTTTGATATGTATTAATATAGCGTATTAGAAAAGAGATTCAAATATTCAGTTGGCATCTGACAAAATTCTCAACACTGAGTTATTTATAAAACGGATGCTTGTTAAAAAATAAGTATTTGTCAATTCATGTAATTTTTTTCTCATTGAAACCATTTCACATTTGTTACCTCGTTTCATTGAGCACATTTGTGAGAGGTGTTGGACCTACCCTTTTATCAAGTGTTAACACTTAAGGAAATTGATGGAAATATAACAAGGTTGTATAGAAAATATGTGGAGTCGGGCAGAGAAATAACCAGAACACACTGGCTCTACATTCTGGCATTGGGTAAGTTAGTGGTGGAGGACTCTGGAGAGAGCAATGGGAAAGTAATGGGAAATTAGACCCTGGTTGAACTTCTCCAGTATGTCTCTGATCCCAACTTGTGCCTGATTGGATCAGTTGAACTTTGAATAAGGACACTATGCAAAAGTTTCGTTTCAGTCTTGAATAGAGAAGTTACAATTGCAACTGGCTGAACATTTTTTAAATATTTTCATTCATTTAATTAAATTGTATCCATATATTATTGTTGTTGCATTATAATTAAACATAATGGGATTTGTTGTACCTATTCATATATGCACAGAATATAACAACACAGTTTGTCTAATATCATTCTCCAGCATGTCCCCTTTCCCTTGCCCTCCTCTCTCCCCTGGTCCCTTTCCTCTATGGGGGAACGTTTTTTAACTGAGTCATAGTTGCTATTTGATTACCTAATGATTAAGACCAAAAGAAAAAAAAAATCACTCAAATCAGAACATTTCAAATCATAGGTATTTAGGGGATATACATGGCATCTATTTCTGGCTGAAAATAATATTTTAATGGAATGGTACATATTTAATCATCATATAACAAGGAATTCTATTTTAAGCATGGAGTATGTTAGAGAGCTGAGGTAGACCATAGAATTTTTTGCTAGTACTGTCTCCTAAGTCATGACAGTATAATATCAATCCAGTGGCAAAATTATCATCATATTATGTACAAGTCATTTTGCTGAACACCTGTCAAAAGCTTTGTTATGCTTTCTATTAAAGAGGATATCATGAAAAGACTTGGACAGCATTGTAAGTATGAGTGAGAGAATGATAAATTGATTATTGTATATATGTGGCTGTATTTGTTTTCTATTGATATATAAAAATTATCATAAATTGAGCAGATTAAAATGCTATGCATTTATTATCTCATGGTTTATGTGGGTCAGGAGTCTGGGACAGCTTAGCTGGATTCTCTACTTGGGATCTCACAAGGCTGAATCAAAGAATTGCTGGGTTGACTTGCTTTGTAGAGCTCAGTGTCTTTTTTCTCCTTTGCGTTGTTGACAGACTTCAGTTCCCTGTGGTTGTAGGACTGTAGGACTGAGGTCCTGTTCTGTTGCTGGCTACCAGCTGCTCTCAGCTTCTAGAGGGCACTAACTTCTTTGCCACTTGGCTTCTCATAGGCCTCTCCCAACATTGCAGTTTATGTCTTCCAGACCGTCAAGAGAATCTGATTTCTGTTTCTGATTTTTAGCCTTCTTTTAAGTAAGACAGACCTACTCAAAATAGTCTTACCTAGATTTATTCAATCAATTGACTAGGACCCCAATTACTTCTATAAAATTCCTTCTATTCTTCCCTATAACATAATCTAATTTCAGAAGTAAATCTCATCAAATTCACAATCCTGACCACACTAAGAATTCACCTTGGAATTTTGTCTATTGCACTGGACAATTAGAAGGCAAAACATCATTCTGCTAGGGGCTAGGATGAGGTCAGGTGAGGGTATTCTAGTATCAATTCTTCCATGCTAATTGGGTGTCCTACATTTTAGTTCAAGTCTGACACTGTCTATCTGGAGTGAACATCATATCTCAGAGGTTAAGGGTTCAGTCTCATAGATGCCCTCACTTCAGATGCCACCTGTAAGTCCTGGGAACCACCTGTACTTCTGCTGGGTGAACTACATTTTGGGGTTCCCATGACCACCGTTCAGGTTCAGTAATTAACTAAATGACTCAGAACTTGGCACAGCACTGTACCTATGATTACTGGTTACTTGAGATAAAGAATACAAGTGAATACCTACGTGAGGAGATAGAGTGGCAATATTTGGAGGTGGGGTATGGCAAGGGTCTTAGTGCTCCATGTTCTCTTGAGGCACACTGTTCTCCTAGCATATTGTTGTGGTCCTTAACCCCAAGCTCTCTAAACTTTGTTCTTCCAAGGTTTTTTTATGTAGAATTTTATTGCATAGTTATTGTGGACTAAATGCTTGTGTTGCCCCCAACACCAAATTAGTATATTGAAATCCTAACTCCTAATGTAGTGTTATCTAGAGAAAGAAGTTTTTGGAGGGTTTAATTGTTTGGATATGGAATGTCCTCCAAAGACTTTGTCTCTAGCTGGAGGTAATGCTACTGGAAACTGTGGAAACTTAGTAAGCGAAACTCAGTTAAAAGAGGTGAGTCACGGGGTCTGCCTGTGAGGGTTTATTTTGCTGCTGGATTGACTGACTACCTTTCTCTTTCTCTCCTCCCTGGCTGCCATAAGGTGAGCAGCTTTGCTCTACCTCACCCTCCCCACCATGATGTTTTTGCCTCACCACAATCCCCAGCATGGGGCCAAGTAACTATGGACTAAATCCTCTGAAACTGTGAACAAAAATAATTTTTTCCTCCTCTGTGTTGTTTTTCTCAGATATTGTGTCCCAGCAATGCAACACTTATTTACCGAAGGCCATTAAGGTTAGATTAAGGGTGGGGCTCTCTTCATGTGATTAGTGGTTTTATAAATATAGGAAGAGAAATCTTTTTCTTCTGCTGGGCATGAATCAAGAGAAGGCTGTGTGAAGACAGCAAGAAGGTATCTATCTACACAGTGGGAAGAGAACCCTTGCCAGAACTGAATTTGACTGATACCTTGATCTTGAACTTCCTAACCATAAGTCTGTGAAAAATACATTTCTGTTGTTAAGACACTCAGTGGTTTGTTAGTATGGTAGCCTAAACAGACAAAGACACTAGTGTGACAGATTAAATTACTGGCCATGTGATTGAACTCAATCTCCAGCCTCTTTTCCAGGGACCTCCTTGGTAGGGTAGGACCAAAAGTTCCAACCATGGTATCAGGTGGTGGGTTCTTTTTGTAACCAGTTCCCAGTCTGTGACTATCTAGGCCCCTTCCTCATGAGCTATTTCATTAGCAGAAACTCAGTATGGTCAAGGGGACTTGTTATAATAACAAAAGACACTTCTATCACTTGGGAAATTTCAAGGATTTTAGGGGCTCTGTGCCAGGAATTGGAAAAATCAATATATTTTCCATTATACCTCAGAAGGTATTACCACCTTTGTGTAAGAACTTGACTACAAGTATAACTTGACCCCACCAATTCAGGTACTGGTATGATTTGAATGACTGTCCCCCAAAGGTCTATGTTTAAAGGTTTCCAACCTCTGGTGCTATTGAGAGGTGTGAACCTTAAGAGGTAGGGCCTGGTGGGAGGTCTTTAGTAATGGGGGTGTGCCCTCAAAGGATTGCAGAGCGCTGGTCTCTTCCTCTTTTGCTCCCTGGCTTCATGGGTTGAGCAGCTTGCTCCATCACGTGCTCCCTGCCATGATGGACTGCTTTGCCATAAGCATAAAGGCAACTGGGTCAAGTATCGAAGACAGACCCTCTGAAACCATGAGCCAAAAAAAAAAAAATCATTCCTTATGGGTTCCTTATCTCAGATGTTTTGACAGTGACAAAAAACTGACTAGCACAGTACTTTTCAGCAATGCCTAAAAAAGTCATGACAAATCTATGTGTGTATATGTGTATTTATAACAATACTCAATACCAACCTACTTTATATATACATGGTACCATATATTGGTGTTCTCTTTGCACAAGAAAATGCTTAACCAATGTACAGTGTTATTAAGGGGATCTCTTTCCCTGTTTGGTTTTAAATTTTCTCAGTGACTTCATGGTTATTCTTGATCTCAGTCTGGTCTATCTCCGACATGGGTCCATGGTCGACTAGAAATCTCCTTTGGGATCCAGGACTGATGAAGGACTCTGGAGAATTCTCAGACTTCCTGGATGCATTTGCGCCATGTTCAAACTTTGCAGAGGGATCTTCAGCTGCTGGGTGTCTACAGGTGTAGTTTGTCCTGTTCATATTTATCATTGTATTCCTTGCTGGTGCTGAAAGTCAGGCACATTGCTGTCAGCTGTTGCCCGATATAGAACAGCACTGCTTTTTCTCATGGTTATTTTAGTGGGGTTTTACAATCTATTTTGCTTTGCGGATAAGAAGAGCAATCTTCAGGCAGAGAAATGCCTTCAACGTTTTTACAGTTTTCCTTCGGGTGTGTTCTATACTGCACTTCCAATGTACCTTTAAGCTGCATCTACATTGTGTTTTTCCGTCACCATTTCATTTCATGTTTGCCTCTGTCGCACTGTACACTACTTTAAACCCATTCCTCAGTGATTTAACACAGCTTCGAACTGACGCTGTGTACAGAGCAATGAGTTTCCTTTACCTTCAAGTGTCACCTGGCAAGTAAGCATGCCTGGGGGGTGTCGAGACAAGTTCAGGTATTGGCAGGGTTAAGAGTGAGAGGAAGAAGGGAGAGGAAAAGACGTGAGAAGGAAAAATGAGAGATGGTAGATCAAAAGAAAGGAAAAGAAGCTAGTCTGTCCCTTGTAGCAAAAGTCTTATATATTCATTCCAAGATTAGTCATGGGACAATTGAAACAATTTTAAACAAGTTTCAAAGGTAATTTAGCTTTCTGAAGTGTTTCCTTTGAAATAGCCTACACCAGTTCCTGAAGACTAGAATCTAGACCCAGGACCAAATGAGGAAAAGAGACCAAGAGGATCAAGAAGACGCATTCGAGTGAGGCTGGAAGAACCCCAAAGGGCTGTGGTGTTTTTTAATGGAGGTTTACTTGCTTCAGTCCCAGAGTTGGGGTGACAGAGCAGGGCCCAGAAGTGGGTCTCCTGACCCCGCTGTCAAGTACACTGATCTCTGCAGCCGAGATCATGAAGGAGGGAAGCCATCTGATTATGTGTCTCTGACAAAATGTCAGAGAAATGAAAACAAATGGCTGAGCAGTCCCCAGGGGAAATGAGGAGTTCAGTTATTAAGCTCCCCATCCAGAACATTGCGATTTAGTCATCTAGGTGATTTTATTCCATCTTCTATTATGGGCTGCCTCACATAAATCTGTGTTTTATTGCTGGAGTGAGATGCTGGAGAATTTCAAGATTACTTTTGGCACTGTCTGAGTTGGCTCACTGCTGTGCTGACAAGTGCTTGTGGAAAATTAGCAGCAATGATATTACTCACCTTCTTTGGGGCTTTTATTCCCCCACCCTGTGAGAGCTTTGTTTTTCCTTCTTCTTTTGCCAAAAAAATTCCCCCAACAAAAAAGAAAAACCCCACAACAATAAATCAAAATACTTTTCTAAAATATAAGTGTTTTCAAGTGGAATTAAAAGGTGGGGTGGTGTTGGGATGGACAGGTAGTCCTGGGACACACTGAGGGGTAGGTTGTAATGAGGGATACAGTATGATTCTATTGTTATGTTCTCATGGCTGAATTGTCTCAGTCTTGGCTGCTAGATACAAAGGAAAATGAGGAAAAGTGGTTTTGAAGAACAAAAAAATGACCATGTATCAGTCCATATTCTGTTACTATAATGAGATACCTGAAGTTGAAAACTTAAAAGAAAGAAGTTTATTTAGCTAACGCTGTGGAGTTAAAGAGCATTGTGCTGGCCTTTGCTTAGCTCTGGTGAGGGCCTCATGGTGGATTGCAACGCAATTCGGCACATATGTGAGAGGAAGAGATCACGCGGAAAGATGTGTAGCCAGAGAGTGCGAAAGGGCCACTAATGACCTCCACTAGGCCCTACCTCTCCAAGGTTCTACCCACCTCTCAACGTCATCCATACTGGGAACCAAGTTTCCTAGACACGAACTTTTGGAGGAAAAACCCATCCAAATCATAGTAGCCAGTTTTTTTGTTTGATTGGCATGTTCACTGGTGCATTCAAGGGTGTCAAGGAAGTGGGGAATAGGAGGTAGATGGATGAAATGGGTGGATCACTGAGGGATCTGAACAGACACAGACACACACACCCATACACTTACGGAGTTATGACAACACAGTTTAATCTGGGGCCCAACTCTCGACAGTTAATGCCCTCATTCTCTTTCCCACCGTGTCCCTCTCATCACTAATTCATGCCAGTACTCTCACTCTTCTATCAAAAGCTGATTTCACAAGAATTGCTCATCTCAGATCAGGAAATCATTAGTTGACGTTAGTATATTGACTACCCAGGAGTTTCTGAGTTTGAAAGAACAGGCCTTGTTCCATGCTGACATGCCGCACCAAGCACTGTTCCTAGCATTTATAGGTGTTTTATAAATATTTATTGAATTGAATTTAAACTTATTTGGAGAATAATAGGATTTGCTTCCTACTATGGGAAGGTCTGGTGTTATGCCAGCTATATAACTGAAGTGATATCGATAAGCAAACAAGTGGGATTTCTTGGAGACCAAACTTGGATGTTCCTAAACATTGTCTATGAACATAGCTAGCTCTAATTTCTATTAATATGTACACACAAATCCACATCAACACTCCTCATTGTGGACCAGAGCCTCTGAGAGGTCTTTTAAACCATCATTCTCAGTCTCTAGCTCTTCACAGATCCTTTCTCCAGTCTGTCTGCATTTTTCTACGTTATGCTGCTTTCAGAGCTACTCTGTCCAGACTTCTACCCTCCCTCAGCTAGGTATTTTTTCTCATTCCTCCTCTACTCTGGATGTTCTCTATTCATACTACTTCTCTTGCACAACCGTTCTTCATACCCATCTGTGTTCTGCCCAGAGCCTCAGGACATTGGCCTCTCTGAACAGCATTAACTGGGCTTTTCTGGTTGGGCTTGGCCTATGGCGAGGACTGTGGGAGAAGAGTGGGGAGGCTGACTGTTTCCAGTCCCCTTCTCCTTTATTGTCCTGCTCAAAGTTCCTGTGATCCTTTACAGCACAGCTTCTCCTGGGTGATCTTCCTTCTGTGGTTTCAGCTCTTGCTGGTTCAGTAAAGCCATTTGTTCCCTCTGCCTCTTAAATCTCAAGGTAATGGTTTCCCACTAAATCCTGGTTGCTGTGTTCCTTACCATGTGTTGTTGGTTTTTTAGCCTTACCCACATCTCAGTAAATGGTCTCTGCCTCAAAGTCTCTGAATTTAAAAAAAAAAAAAAAATTGGAGAGGTAATTTAGGAGGAAAGAGTAAAACTATACAAAGAAGGTTAGAAAGCAGTTACAAGAAGGAAAATTTTAAAATTATAGATTATGAAAATCAAATGAGGAATTTTGATCTACAATTACTTTAGCAGAGTAATATTTCTAGTTGGATCCCTGATCTATTAACCATTCCCAATCCTTTCCATTGTGTCTTTAAACTTCCCCTTTTATTTTTTCTGAAACACTCTATTTTTTTCACCTTGGCTAAAGCCAGTGTATTCCCCCTTAATATCACATACTTTGAAATTCAAATGGAGTCTTCTCTTCTCTCATGTATCCTATCTTGGGACTAAGAGGGGGAGGGGTGGCACCAATGAAGTGTCAGTTGCTAGATATAAATATTCCTTTTCAATTTCATGCTATTCTGTATTGTATAAATTCAACATTATTGCTGGGTGTGGTGGAGCATACCTTTAATTTAAGAGACTCAGGAGACTGAGGCAAGGGGATCACAAATTTGAGGCCAGCCTCAGTCACTTAGCATGACCCTATCTCAAGAAATAAAAAAGGACTGGGAATGCCACTCAGTGGTAGAGCACCCCTGGGTTTAGTCTTATTATTGCTAAAAAAAAAAAAAAAAAAAAAAAAAAAAGAGAGAGAATGAGAAAAAATCAATATCACAAACATTTTGAGATGCTTTCTAGATGCCTGGTACTCTGCTAAAGTAATTGTAGACCAAAATGCCTCATATGATTTTCATAACTATAATTTAAAAATTTTCCTTCTTGCAACTGCTTTTTAGCTTTCTTTGTATAGTTTCTCTTTCCTCCTAAATTACCTCTCCAAGTTTTTTTTTTTTTTTTTTTTTTTTTTTTCCTTGCCTCTGCTTTTGGGCAATTGGATTGGGAGAGGGCAAAAGGACAGTCAGTGTAGTTAATGAATGGTTGGGTCAGGAAGATGGGGACTAATTCAAGAGGAAATAAAATGCTAATACTTCCAGAGCATTTCCCCCTCCTCCAACCTGTTGTCAAGGTTACCTGCCTCCAGGGCATTGTTCCTCCCAACAAGGAGTTGTTAATGAAGTACCTCCTGGGTGGTTCTCTGCCTTTCTAGGTAGATATGGAGAGGCATCCCTGGAAGGTCCCTTTCCCATCTTTGGCCATGTAGGCAAGATAAGGGGAGTAGGGAGCCTGAGAAGAAAGGATAAAAAGGGCAGGACACCACTACTTCCTCAAGCATGAACTTGGACCCCCTCCTCTTTGGAGGAGTCTCTTCCTCTCTCTGTCTGTCTCTCTCTGTTCTGTCCTTTAAATAAGACTTTTTGCTTTTGGCTCAGCATTTCTCAGGTATTCAGTTTTCAACACTGGGAGAATGGGACTCAGAACACTAGTATCATCTCTGGTCTCGGTTTCAAATATCATCTCTCTATTGATGCTCAAATTTATGTCTCAGGATCTGATGTATTGCTTATTATGTTTCTGATCTATTGCTTCTTTGAGTTTTTTGGGGGCCAGGGGCTTCTCCACAAGTGAATGGCCCTCTGTATCCTGAATATAACTGATTTAGTCTGAGTGAATTAATTAAGACTAGACCTGGGAAAGACTTGGATTGGAGAGTAGGAAATGATTAGTTCAGTGTAGTGATTAACATGAACCTGGGAGTCAAAGTTTTTGGATTCAAACTCTGACCCTCCCATGAACTTTGTGCTTTTGCTAACACTTGTGGAATAACTCTCTGTCAGTTTAGTTCCTTATATACAAAAGGGAAAATAATCAAATCTCTCTCCTAGGGTCACCCTGAGAATTAAATGAGATAATGCATGTAAAATGCTGGGGCCTGTGCTATAGTATGGGCTCACTAAATCTCACCTGTCTAAGTCCTTTGGCTTACTTCTCTCCCAGCTCCCAGGAGAAGAATGTCTTTTCCAAGAAGCCTGTGACAGAGAGCAAAAGGCATTAATATGGAAAAGCTCTGTCTTTTGTGAAGCAAAAATGCGGAGCCCAGGTCTGGGGCTTTGTCGCAGGGATTCTTTATTGCTCATTATGAATAGGCTGATGAGAAGTAGGTGGGTTAAAGATGAGTGGAAAGCTTTATGACGGAGTTTATCCTGTTTTCTGGGCCCAGCTTAGGAAAGCTGATTAAACGAGGCTAGGGCTGGGCAGAGCTGCCCTACTTACGGCTTTTGTCAGCACTTCCTTTGTAGATTCTAATTTCCAGGGCCTGGAAATGACTGTGTTGAAAATATTCTCTGAGGGCTTGAGCTTGGTATGGAAGATCTTTATCAAGCACCAAATAATCTTGTCAAGTTTTAAAAAGAGAAAGAAAGGACAAAATGTTGGAAAGAGAACGAAGAGGAAGATGGGGGAAAGGAGAGAGAAAACAACAGGGAGAGGGGAGGTGGAAAGGTGAGGGAAAAGGAGAAAGAGTGAATTCTTTTAGAGTCTCTTAGACATGCCCTTGAAAATAGCACCTCATCTCAGGTGTTTCTTTTTTATAACATCTTTGTCCAGGCCCTCTGCTGTTATAATTAATAGGAAAGCGCTATACCACAGAGCTTCCTGCTGTCCATCTGTCCCTATGGTAAGCTCCCTTTTCCCGTAAGAGGAACACACCATCAGCAGCCTGCCTTTCATTCCTGCCAATGTGGAATTGACTAAACTCCTTTTCCATCAAAGACTACACCAACCAGATCTTTGACTTCTTTCAAGTTTTGGGCCAATGTTGGTTCCCTAGAAGGGTCTTTGATTCTGTTTTTGGAGGTTCAGAATGAAAGGCAAGGCTTGGGCAAGGACTCCAAAGGGAAATCAGGCCACAAACAGACTTAACTATCTGATTACCTACCCCAGGAATTCTGGAGAGTTGGTTTTCTTTAACTCGAGAACCCCCAATCCTGTGCAGAGCCTCTGGTGACGCTTTGAGAGAGTCTGGGGTTGGGTTTGCATGCACAGGAGAGGTGTGACAGTGCTTCTACCCTTGTAGCAGAGTTGGGGTTCTTATGATGCTATAGGAGAATCATTGGGGATGCCCTCCCCTGCCCTGAAAACTGCAGACATGGGTGATCCCTAGCCTGCACAGAAAAGCTGCATTCCAGAGTCCACCTGTTCCCTTCAATCCTCAGTCTATCTCCTCGACACTGGAGAGGTACCTCTGAAAGAGAAGCCTGAAGAGGGACTGCTTGGGACTCATTTCCTTTCCTGTCCCAGACATCACTAAAACAACTGTAGAGGAATACAGTGTATATGAACCCACAAGTCCAGAGAGAAGAGCAAAGGAGACAACTTCAGATAAAAACTTTCTGTATATTTTAGGAAGATGGACATATTGAGGGGAATGGTAACTGACTCAACAAAGTGGAGGCAGGAACAACTGAGTGTCCTTAGTTACCAAAACCATGGTAAAGCCAGACCAGAGAAAGCAACCGACGCTTTCTTACACCCAAGGCAGAAGCTGCTTCTACCTCTGCTGGAGCCTGGATAAGGCTCCTGCCTCTGGGAAGCTGACTCTGTTGAGCTGAGTCTGGCCTCCCCTGACCATCACAGCAGGGAGGAATACTGCCCACTCGCCAAGTGTGGTGCTGGTGGAGTGGAGGCAGGAAGGCTGAGAACTTCAGGCACTAGATAGTAAGCTTACCACTTCTGTAAAACCAAGAAGAAAGCTGGACGTTCTTCCTATTGCATGGGGATGGGGGCTGCATGAAAGAGGCGGTGGAAACATCACACTTTTATTTTTTCCCCATACCAGTGTGTGGCTTGGCAAACTGGGCTCAGTGGTGGACAATCACCCTCCTCTAGGGAAATATGAGTGAAAGGGGAAGAAAGAAACCATAAAAGTTTGTTTGCATATTACCGTCTTCCATGGGGAAGGACACATTAGTTGTTTCCTATGGAGATCTAGAAAGGGTGGAATAAATCTCCTCAAACAAGGATGATGGGGTATTTTCCCTTTCTTATCATGTAAAGGAAATATTACAACCATTATCGGTAGAAATCTGGGAAGAGGAGGGCCTAGAGATTTTGACCCAAACAATTGGATGAGGGAGGTAATAGGTCATATCATCCAGGGTAACATCAGCATCAACAGGATTACTATCAGAGGAAGGAATTAGCATGGATTTTAGAGTCAGAAAAACCTGTTCAAATTTCAACTCTTCTAACTAGCTTTGTGCCTATGAGAAACTGTAGATTCTATGGGCCTTAGTTTCCCCATGTGTAAATTATTACTTAGAATTTGTTCAACAATTTAATGGGAATTCACTTATCCTACTCATGGGACAAGTCTTATATAACCTTTGGAGATATATATATATATATTTTTTTTTTTTTTTTTTTTTTTTTTTTGGCACCTGTCACATATTAGGTGCTGTGCAGTGGCTGTAATTAAAGAACCTGGTGTTACACAGATGTTAGCACATGTTAGTTTCTCTTCTCAGATGACTTCAGCTCTTCTGGTGTTCACTAGTCCTAGTTAGGGCTCCATGAGTTCAGAGCCTTGATGTAGGGGAATAGGTCATTTGGAAAGCAGGAGGAAGTCATTGTAGATCATTGCTCTCTCTGGCCTTGACAGTGTTCTGGCGATATTTCCATCAGAGTTGTCTGTGTTGGCTTAACTGTTCTGAACTGTAAAGCCTTCTTCGAAACAACAACCATTTCTGATCAGCCTGCCTTGCTCTGCCACTTCTAGCCAGGTCTCAGATCCATCATGGTGATGCTGTTTATGGTGGCAGGAGGCCATTCAATGTTGTGGCCTTTGCACTGTGGGCAACCGGAGCTGAGGTCACTGGCTATCTTCAGAGGCAGAAATGGCCTGATGCCATGCTCTGGGTCATGGGGTATGCAGCTGTCTGCTTAGACCTTGACAGAAAGCAGCTGAGTAAGGATGACTAGCCACTTAATGGACGTTAATTACTGCTCACAGCATGCCTGTAGGTCAGAGGACAGAAGGATTCTGATGTCAGGTCTGACACGCTGTGGCTGGCAGCAGACTGGAGCGTACATTTGATTAGAGTTGTGGTTAGTTTAGCACAGCCAGAGGGCTCAGATGGAAAGTATGAGTCTTGCCTAACTTGCAGAAGGACAGACAGTTCATAGTTTATTTTTTTTCCCTCCAGTGATGTTTTCATGATAATCTTTGGTCTTTGTTTTCTTCATCTCCATACTCCACACTGATTTAAACCAGGACCCCCAGAAGGTGCAGAGTCTAATTTCTGAGCTCCACCTTCCTTAATGGAATTAAAACTAGTAAGTCTAGAGAGTATGGGTTTACCCCAAGTTCTCATTTACCAGATCTCTGCATTGTAGCTTTATAATGATCCATTTAAGTGTAGAGGTAGATTAAAAAAACAAAAGAGTAACTAATGGAATTACAAATTATAGAAGCAAATGGCGGTCCTTTTAATGCTAGCTTCTGGTTCCTGCAATAAAGCAGAAATTTGTAGAAGCTCCTATGTAGTGCATCATTTTAAAACATCATCTCCTAAGCGCTCGTTAGTTCCGTTTTAGTCTAGGTGGCATATGGAAGGTGTCAGTTGTGAATATTTATGGGGATTGAAATGCACTCTTAAGAGGTGATGCTGAGGGGAAGTGTCTTGTGATATTAATAGAGCCCATATAAGTCATCCAAAGGATGGCTAAGGGGCAGGCCCACCCCTCTGCAGAAGCTGGGTAATGGTTCCTACTGGAGGTAGTGTAGAACAAGGTGGATCGCTGCAGCCCTGTATCATCTCTGCACATATGGACTTTATCCACTTGTATTCAAAAAGATTATGTGGCAAAGAAAATGAGGCAGGTTTCCCCTCTTGTTAAGTGAGAAGTTCAACATGGCAAAGAGGGCCTTCAGCTTTGGCAGTGAGAAGTGCTTGACCTCTCTGTTTCTGTCCTAAATCTATCAAGACAAAAGGGCTCTCATCTCAGGGAGGGTGCTGTAGGTGAAGACAGTCAAACCAAAGGAAGAGCTTTCACCTCTGACTCCACAAATCCACAGAAGCAGCTAGAGACATTGCTTGTACTTACAAATTTAAAGATGAAAAGGCAGCAATTTACATGCTTACCAATAGATAACACTGTATATTATGTGTTAATTCCTATTTAACTGCCCTCTTTTCATATTACAGGCATTCATTGAAAACACTGAAAAATGTTTTAAAATTTCATAGCAAAAATGGTAATTTTTAAAACCTTTTTATTAAAGTAGAATTTACATATCGTTAAACTAACCCTAGCAGTTCTGTCAGGACTGTTTTTTTCTTTTTTCCTAGGGATTGGACTCAGGGACTCTCTACCACTGAGCTACACCCCAAGCCTTTTTTATTTTTTTTGAGACAGGATCTCACTAATTGCCAAGTCTGGCCTTGAACTTGCCATTCTCCTGTCTTATCCTCCACGAGTTGCCAAGATTACAGGTGTACACCCACCATGCCCAGCTAGTTCTGCCAGTTTTGACAAATGTATGCGAGCATGTAACCAACACCCAACCAAAATACACATATTTCCATCACCTCTCAAAATTTGTGTTCCCCTTGTATTCAATTCCTCAGCCCTGGATACCACTGCTTTGTGTTCTGTCTTCATCATTTTGCCTTTTCCAGAAAGTCATATAAATGGATTCACACGTAGCCTGTTCAGTCCAACTTCTTTCCCTGAACATATTGCATTTGATATTCATCCACATTGTGGAATACACCAGTCATTTGTTCACTTTTTTATTGCTAAGTGTTCCTGGGCCTACCATAGTTTATTCATTGCCCAGGGCAGATATTTGGATTTTTTCCAGTTTGGGGCAGTTATGCATAAAGTCGCTTATGTGTGGGCTTTCAGTCTGTAAGTTTTATCTCTTCTGGGTCCATACGGGCAGTGGGAGGGCTGACTTATGTAAGTGCATGTTTCACCTGCTAAGAAACTGCTAAATTATTTTCCAAAGTGAATATTTTTTTATTATCACCAAAATCAGGATGAGGTTTCCAGTGCTCCACATCCCTGACAGCACTTGATATTATCTGTTTTTTAACTTAACCATTATATTATATATATCACCCAAACATATGTATATTTTTTAAATTGGTGTATCATATATGTTTATATATCAATATATATTTATTGGTATTTTATCATGGTTTTAATTAGTATTTCTATATTGACTAATGATGTTGAAATCCTGCCATGTTTTTATTTATCATCTGTGTATTCTTTTTAATGGAATATTTGTCTTTTACCCATTTGAAAACAAATTGTTTATTTGATAGAAAAGTGGCATTTCTTTTATATTCTTGTTTAGGTTGAAATTTTCAAGTGTTAGTCTGACCAGTTCTCATCTCCCCCAAAGACTTTAGCCATCTGAAAGAAATTGAGATCAACATTTAATTGTATAGTCACCTTTTCTAAGTCAGATAGCAGATAACTGTATATGGAACATTGTTTAGATGTCTTTGGAAATAAAAAATAACTGCTTCCATTCTCTCTGGAAGAACCTACCCCATCCAGTGAAATGGGGTCATTAAGCCAAGCTTCTCTTTATAGGAGAAGAAACAACCATAGATTGTTCTTTTAAGAGGGTAATGCTGTTTTTCCTAGAGCTACAAGTCACCAGAGGACTATAGGATTCTGGTTTTTAAAACAGCCTTAGGATTTCCTCAGGGCAAATATCGATTATTTGTGACTTGATGTTTTAAGTCAAGAAAGACAACATGCTTCAGAGATTACTTTAAAAAAATAAGAAGTTTCTGCACTGTGAGATTGACATAGTTCCTTTAGATATGATACAAATAGAAGCAACAGCAACCCATACTATTTACCAGATTGAAGAAAAAATAAACAAGACCTTGAAATATTTTATTTTGGAGGAATAAGCCCATAGACTTTTTTTTCCAGGATTTTCTTGAAGTCCTGGTGTTTCCTTTCTTGATATCCACCTTTCTTTTTTACTTATAAAAATATACTTTTTCTTTTTCCATATTTTTATTGGTGCATTATAGTTATATGCAATAATGGGATTCATTGTCACAAATTTGTACATTCACATGATATAACAATATAATTTGGTCAATATCATTCCCCAGTATCTTCCTTTTTCCTCCCTTCTTCCCTCCTTCTGGCCCCCTTCCTCTAGTCTATCAGTCTCCCTTCTATTTTCATAGATTCTGCCTCCCACTTTTTTTCCCTTTTTTATTTGTAACTTCCACATATGAAAGAAAATATGATTTTCTGAGTCTGGCTTACTTTGACATGGTACTCTCCATTTCCATTCATTTTCTTTTTTTTTTTTTATTGTAAACAAATGGGATACATGTTGTTTCTCCGTTTGTACATGGCGTAAAGGCATACCATTTGTGTAATCATAAATTTACATAGAGTAATGTTGTTTGATTCATTCTGTTATTTTTTCCCTTCCCCCCACCCCTCCCACCCCTCTTTACCCTCTATACAGTACTTCCTTTCTCCATACTTGCCCCCCTCCCTAACCCTAACTCTAACCCTAACACTAACCCTTCCCTCCCCCCCATTATGTGACATCCTCCACTTATTAGCGATATCATTCGTCCTTTGGCTTTTTGAGATTGGCTTATCTCACTTAGCATGATATTCTCCAATTTCATCCATTTGCCTGCAAATGCCATAATTTTATCATTCTTTATGGCTGAGTAATATTCCATTGTGTATATATACCACAGTTTCTTTATCCATTCATCAATTGAAGGGCATCTAGGTTGGTTCCACAATCTGGCTATTGTGAATTGAGCAGCTATGAACATTGATGTGGCTGTATCTCTGTAGTATGCTGATTTTAAGTCCTTTGGGTATAGGCCAAGGAGTGGGATAGCTGGGTCAAATGGTGGTTCCATTCCAAGTTTTCTAAGGAATCTCCACACTGCTTTCCAGAGTGGCTGCACTAATTTGCAGCCCCACCAGCAATGTATGAGTGTACCTTTCTCCCCACATCCTCGCCAACACTTGTTGCTTGTATTTTTAATAATCGCCATTCTAATTGGGGTGAGATGGAATCTTAGGGTGGTTTTGATTTGCATTTCTCTTATTACTAGAGATGTTGAACATTTTTTCATATGTTTATTGATTGCTTGTACATTTTCTTCTGTGAAGTGTCTGTTCATTTTCTTAGCCATTTGTCAATTGGATTATTTGTATTGTTGGTGTAGAGTTTTTTGAGTTCTTTATAGATTCTGGAGATTAGTGCTCTATCTGAAGTATGATTGGCAAAGATATTCTCCCACTCTGTAGGCTCTTTCTTCACATTACTGATAGTTTCCTTTGCTGAGAGAAAGCTTTTTAGTTTGAATCTATCCCAGTTATTGATTCTTGCTTTTATTTCTTGTGCTATGGGAGTCCTGTTGAGGAAGTCTGGTCCTAGCCCGACATGTTGAAGATCGGGACCTACTTTTTCTTCTATAATCTGCAGAGTCTCTGGTCTGATTCCAAGGTCCTTAATCCATTTTGAGTTGAGTTTTGTGCAGGGTGAGAGATATGGGTTTAGTTTCATTCTGTTGCATATGGATTTCCAATTCTCCCAGCACCATTTGTTGAAGAGGCTATCTTTTCTCCATTGCATATTTTTGGCGCCTTTGTCTAGTATTAGAAAGTTGTATTTATTTGGGTTTGTGTCCGTGTCCTCTATTCTGTACCATTGATCTACCTGTCTATTTTGGTACCAGTACCATGCCGTCTTTGTTACTATTGCTTTGTAATAAAGTTGAAGTTCCGGTATTGCGATACCCCCTGCTTCATTTTTCCTGCGAAGGATTGCTTTAGCTATTCTGGGTTTCTTATTCTTCCAGATGAATTTCATGATTGCTTGCTCTATTTCTGTAAGGTACGTCATTGAGATTTTAATTGGGATTGCATTGAATCTGTATAGCACTTTTGGTAGTATGGCCATTTTGACAATATTAATTCGGCCTATCCAAGAACATGGGAGATCTTTCCATCTTCTAAGGTTTTCTTTAATATCTTTCTTTCGTGTTCTGTAGTTCTCATTGTAGAGGTCTTTCACCTCTTTTGTGAGATTGATTCCCAAGTATTTTATTTTTTTCGATGCTATGGTGAATGGGGTAGTTTTTATAATTTCTGAGGATTCATCACATGTATAAAAATGCATTGGATTTATGAGCATTGATCTTGTAACCTGCCACTTTACTGAATTCACTTATGAGTTCTAACAGTTTTCTGGTGGAATTTCCTGGTTCCTCTAAGTATATAATCATATCATCTGCAAATAGGGAAGATGAGAGAAAACCCAAATCACCAAAATTCGGAATGAACAAGGAAATATCACAACAGACACGATTGAAATACAAAACATAATTAGAAGCTATTTTGAAAATCTATATTCTAACCAAATAGAAAATTTCGAAGACATCAACAGGTTTCTAGAGACATATGAATTGCCTAAATTGAACGAGGAGGACATACACAATTTAAATAGATCAATTTCAAGTAATGAAGTAGAAGAGGTCATCAAAAGCCTACCAACAAAGAAAAGTCCAGGACCAGATGGGTTCTCAGCCGAGTTCTACAAAATCTTTAAAGAAGAGCTCATTCCAATACTTCTCAAAGTATTCCATGAAATTGAAGAGGAGGGTACCCTCCCAAACTCATTCTATGAAACCAATATTACCCTGATACCCAAGCCAGACAGAGACAAATCGAGGAAAGAAAATTTCAGACCGATATCATTAATGAACATTGACGCAAAAATTCTCAATAAAATTTTAGCAAATCGCATACAAAAATATATTAAAAAGATAGTGCACCACGATCAAGTGGGTTTTATCCCAGGGATGCAAGGTTGGTTCAACATCCGGAAATCAATAAATGTAATTCACCATATCAATAGACTTAAAGTCAAGAATCACATGATTATTTCAATAGATGCAGAAAAAGCATTTGATAAAATACAACACCCCTTCATGCTCAAAACACTAGAAAAAATAGGGATAGTGGGAACATTCCTTAACATTGTAAAGGCCATCTATGCTAAGCCCATGGCTAATATCATTCTAAATGGTGAAAAACTGAAAGCATTCCCCCTAAAAACTGGAACAAGACAGGGATGCCCTCTTTCACCACTCCTATTCAATATCGTTCTTGAGACTCTAGCCAGAGCAATTAGACAGACCAAGGAAATTAAAGGAATACGAATAGGAAAAGAAGAACTCAAACTATCCATTCATTTTCCCTTTAAGTGACATAATTTCATTCTTTATGGCTGAACACAATTTTATGATGTGTGTATACCATATTTTCTTTATCAGTTCATGGACACTTAGGCTGGTTTTGTAACTTGGCTACTATGAATTGTGCTGCTATAAACATGGGTATGTATGTATTGCTATTGTAGCTGACTTTAATTCTTTAGGATAAATACTGAGGAGTGGGATAGCTGGAACCTCTCATACTGATTTACATAGTAGAAAATCACCTTTTTTCTTCATGTCATTTCTCATCTTCTACAGGGATGGATCTCAGCAACCATGTTTGCAGTACCTAATGCCACTCCTTTGTCAGAATTGATTTGATCAAAGAAGGCTTGATCTGACCAAAGGTAGGTACCTGACTTGGCCTGGGCCAATTAGATCTTGCAAACTGCGGCTAAGTCTGACATGATGTGAATTTGGGAGGCCTGGCATTTCTTGTCCTATACTTATGGAATTAGAGAAGCACTGTGTATAAAAAGAAATAAAAATGAGGTTGATTTTTGGAAAGACCAAGATTAAAGATAGAGAAAGGACATTGCCTTGGTAAAGAACACTTTCCCAGGTGGTCCAGGTCTTAGTTTCTGGCCCCCCCCCCCCCGCCCCCAAACTGGAAAACCATGAGACACTTCAATATGATTCCTTTTAATTCTTCCTTAGTATAAAAATAACTTGAGGGTTTCTAAAATTACAGTCAAGAGAATTTTAAATGGGATAGTTTTGAATGATCTTGGTTAGGAGACCCTTCCATCTGAGTTGGTGTCCTGCAAGCATTCTAAATGGTAATTGACATAACTGCTAAGTTTTGCAAGACCAGATTAATAACCAAATTGATAGTGGCATCATCTATTCGAAGTAAACTTTCAATAAAGAATTGGAATTATTGGTGACCAAATCAAAGATGTTCTGTGTAGAAAGGTTTTGTTTACATCCTTTCCCCCCAAAAGTAAAAGAAAGTAGCTTTTCAGTTTATGATTAGATTTTCCCCTTCATTTCAGAACATCAGTTAATATAGGATCTATAAGAATAGCACCATTTTGTAGCTAGTTTTAAAGTGTCACAGACCAACTGGGATTGGAAGTTCTCAGAACTCCAGAGGTATTGGGCTGTGTCAGACTGATGAATTATGTAAAACCTGTTTTCCCTGAGTATTATTAATCATCCTCAAGCAAATGAAGACATGCTAATTAATTTGTGGTGGTTTTCACCTGCAAATGCCAAAGGAACTAAACCAAATTAAATCTTCTATTCTCTTCAAGACCAGCACCCTGTTAAATACCCTATGACTTAGCCAATTCAATTTGAAAGATATAGTTCTTTGGAAACTCGTCCTGTGGTTTCAAAATCTTAAGGGCTTATTTTTGAATGTGTAGCCTCAAGTTTTATACATAAAGACTTGGAAAATGAATGAATGGAATTCAATGCTAAGACTTAGAGGAGCCAGCATATATCAGAATCTAGTTCAGATAGTTTATCCAAGTTCTCATGGGTAGATACTACTGAATCCCAGAGGCAGATATTACCATTCTAATTGCACAAAGGAGAAAATAGGCTCCTAAGAGATTCTATGTAAATTTCCCAGTCAATTTTATAACTATGAAGTTAAGATGCAAACTAAAGTCTGTTCAACTCTGTAGTCCATGTTCTTTACACTGGACCATACTCCTCCTATGGAGATGATGCACTGTGCAAATGGACTTTCACCAGCCAGACACCAATGCACTGTGTATTCTGGGTTTGTACTGTGATTTAAGAAGTAGGATTTATCATTTTATTTCCTCCATTGGAGAGAAGTGCCGGACAAAGTTTTAGAGTCTTCTAATGATTCTCAATAGAACAGTATCATGGATCATATTACCCCATCTTTACCCTTGACTGCTATACTTTGATAAATCTGAGCCAGATCATTTTCTTATAGTAACAACTAAAATATTATTGCTCAGATGAAAGTTTCCCTTCTATCAATGACTGAGAGTTTGCCATGTGAGCCATATTTAATATGCTTCTGAAAACAATGATCTCCAAACATTCAAGCAATACTCTGGAAAGATCAAGAGAAAGTAGTTGAATCTTATTGACTACACAGGGCATGATTTGCAAAGGTTGGCACTGGGTATCTTATGGCCCTGTCTAGATTGGTGTTCCAGATTTTCTTTGTCATCATTGTGATTATAAAAGTGAACTTTCACTTTTACATGACTATAACGATTAAATTGAAGATTCATTTTGGGGATGTTGATTATAATGACTGGTGTTCCTCTGTCATGTCCACAGAGTTAAGAATGCTGGCTAATACTCTGCAGGATTGCTTAGATGTCAGAGTAGAGTCTTCTCACATATCTCTTGACAGCAGCCTGCATCTAGAAGGGCTATGCTTGACCAGTATAACTCCAGGGCTGATAACATACCAGGGAAAAATTCAGGAAACAGGATCCTGACCAAGGTGCTTTGGGTCTTTTGGGGGAGTTTGGAGTTTCTTTTCCTTAATACATAGTGGGTTATTAGTGACCCTCTTTCAGGGACTCAAAGTCACTAGAAGAGCCATTAGAGAAAGAAACCCTATAGAATACTTTGTTGAAAGGAGATTTTGTAAACTGATATGCACTCTACTTCTTCTTAGGATGACTTATGATTTTCTTTACCCTTAGTTGTTTACTTATCTGATCTTCCCCAAATTATAGAAATACTGATTCTCTCAATAATGTTTTCTGATGGACACTTCTCCTCTTCACCATTTCAAGCAACAGATGTCCCTATTTTGTCAAATACACAGTGAGATATGCAAGAGCATGTACTTTTGAATCTTGTGTCTTTCACTAACTGTCATGTAGGGCAAGTCACATTCTCTCTTAGCCACATTTTTCTTTCTCACCTGTCAAATGGGGTGATCATTTCTGCCTCATAGGGATGTTTTGAACAAAAATTAAATGTGAATAAAATTAGCATAGAGTCTGGCATATAGAAGATGCTCAAAAAGGGTTGCTTTCTCTTGCTAAAATAAAGATCTTTGTTTTTTGCTTCTGAAAGTCCCTAGAGCTGTCCCTTATCACCTCCTCCATGCCACATACACATGTGCATAAGCACACACACACACACACACACACGCACACAATTCTGTGTTTCTAGGCAAACATTTCAATATTATGTGGTAGTGCTTGCAAGTTGCATTAACAAGTTATAATTTCCCTCACATTTCTTCTCTTTCCCTGTCCTCTTTCACAGTACAGAACAAGAGAATATGAATTAGAATCACATCGTATGTTATTGGGCTCCTTCCTGACTTCTAATTAGAACCTTTTTTGTATATGTGTGTACACAGGTGCACAAACACATTTATTTTAACATTTTGTGCTCTCCTTATTGTTTACAGATGCCCCCATTGTACATGGTTTTCATTGTGGATCTACTTTTGCTGTGATCAGAAGTAGTGAAAGTGTCACTCTGATGTGGCAGTGAATGCACGTGTTGGGTGGCATTGTTGAACCTCACAAAAAAATGAGAAAAATGCTCCATTCTTCATGGGCTAGTCAAATGGGAAAGAGTTTTTGGTAGAAAAGTGACCAAGAAAAAAATGCTGTTGCCTTCTTCAGGAAGAAAGAAGGGAAAACAGATAGCAGCAGGCGAGTCTTTATTTTCCCTCAAGACTTGAATATGTCAACTGTCTCAAAGTCAAAGCAAATCCTCATAGGGAAAAAGTACTAAATTTGACCTCCCTTTGTTGGGCCCTTCCTAAGATTTACATCCCTGCTGAAATAACCTCTCCTGGAGCCACTTCTGGAATCCCTGAGTTTGTTCTTTCTTTTTTCCTAGCCATTTTTACAACAATGTTACCTTCTCCTGGCTTTAAAGCACCTGGTAAGGCCAGCCAGATACCCAGTGTGTGTGTGTGGTGCTCACCTGACAATCTGTGAATGGCCCTAGAGATCCTTGTGCTTTGATTTTGGTCATGGCTCCCTTGGATCACTTGTTTTAGGGAAACCCAACTGCTTTAAAGGATACTCCAATAGCTCTGGTGGAGAAGCTTATGTAGTGAGGAACTAAGGCCTCTAGGTAACAGCTGGGTAAATAAGCCTTCCTGAAAGTGTAGCTTCCAACCACATCAAAACTTCAAATGCCTGCAGTCTCAGCTAATAACAATTCTCATGACAGACCCTGAGCTAGAACTACCCAGGAAGCCAGTTCCAGCTTCCCGACTCTCAGAACTGAGAAAATGAATGTTTATTGTTTGAAACCACAGTCAAAGCTGAGAAGACCTTACTCTACTTACAATCTAACAATTTTTTTTTTTTTTTTTTTGTTTTATGTCCAAAAGAGACTTACAAATACTAGTTGAAGTCACAAGACTCCTGAGTCAGAGACTTATACACAACATAGTGGTCAGCATGATTTTGTGTTGCATTGATTTTTTTTGTTCCCCAAATCCTTTAGAGGTGATGCAGGGGAAGGCACAGACACTTGCTACCTACACAGTAGATCTGTCTCATAGCTAAGGAACCCTCAGCTTGGGAAATTCCATTTTTTTTTTTTTTTTTTAAATAAGAGGACACCAGGAATATATGCTCAAAGGTTGCCCTGGAGGAATAAATTATTATACTGGAAAGCAAATAAATCTGATCTCTTCTCTAAACGGTTTACGCTATCTCTATCTTCCAACATTACTTGGTGCTTAAATATCCTGGAAACTGTTGCCAGGATCAAATGCTGCCTGTGCCTCTGCTCACAAGACACACAAGGTGCCCAGTGGAGACCTGTCTTCCAATAGCTGTTGAGTTTCAGAATAATTTTCTGTGTAGCAGTAGATAAGCAATTCAATAGGGATGCACGTGTCTATGCCTCACCCATCCAAGAGCGGTACTGAGGCAATGCATAGTGAAGTCTATTGACCAAAAGAGTTGAAGGGTCTGAAGCTACATATAGGTCCTCTGGTTTGGGAGGGTGACAAAGAAGGAGAAAGGGAAAGAGACAGGGAAGGACCCAAAAGTTGGAATTGATTGGACTTGACATGTTTAGTATCCTCTAGGTACAAAGGTTTTTGACAAGAGAATAGTTATATCTGTAAAACAAGAGCATTCACTATGTAGCCTCTTGCTCTGTTTAAAAACCTTTTTTTCTTTACTAATAAACTGCCTTTTTGCCGTGTGTGGGTGTTCCAGTTTATTGTTTTCCACTTTTCATCCCTGTGTGAAGGAAAATGAGGTGCAGTTCATTTTGAGTTAATCCATAAAGAAGCAAACTTAGAGAATTCTCTTTGAAAGGGACATGAAAGAAAGTACTTAGAAGTTTCTCTTCGTTTTATTCTGTGAAAATGAGGGATCAAGTAAGATACACCTTGGCTTTTCTGCCATTGGGCAATGTCTTCCATTTTTCTCATGAAATCAGTTGGGAAAGAATTGAGAATGATTTTTAATTTGAAATGATATTTGGTCTTAGGTTTCATTTAGTTTTAGGAATATTAAACAGTCTTCCCTTCTAGCCATTTTTAGAAACACAGATTAAATATGGTTAAGAGTTAAAATATAAAACAAAAATGTGAATGAGATTCCACTGACCCATAAGAAAAAGAGCCCTTCAGGTGCTCAGTGGATGACATTACTCCAGGCTTCCCTGGCTGGGATCTGATGGTGGCCAGAACTCGGGGTGTTAATATGTTTTTCTGTATGTAGTTTTGTAGATGTTATGGAGGTTGTAGGAGGATCTCTCTATAAAGTTACCTCAGGTAAATTATAACTGCGGTTATCGTTTGGGGGATTTAAATGCAGGTTAACTGTAAGCTTTTTAATTTCTGTTTCTTCATTTCTTAAGAGAGAACTATAATACTTATCTCAATATTGTTCTGCAGTTTAAATATGTTAAAACAGTTTTGCACCGTGATTGGTTTATAATAAATACTCAACATATTGGGGATTACATTATTAATCCTCAAATATAAGAGGTATATTCCTTCTTGGGCTGGGCTATATTATACCATTTCAAATAAGGTAGAGTTCCATTAGATGACATCTGGTTCTATCGTGTCCTCTTAATTGTATTACACATCAGTCCATAGTTTGTGTTTGTCCAGCACTCTCATTTATACAATGTCCTGCATGTGCCTCTCTTCCCTGGGACATGGTAAATTTTCTCATTAAATGTTGTGTCTTGATCTTGTCATTTGATATAGCAAAGAAATAAATTCCACCCAATGACCAAACTTAGCAAAACCTGGTTTTTCTCAAAGCATATTGATTTCAACTTTTTCATAAACAGGAAGGCTGTTTAAGGAAAATTTCCCTAGGGGTTGAAATTCCTAACAGGTTCGACCTGTTTTGTGTCTAAAAATCACAAACCTGATCTAAAAGGAGGCCAGGACAGTGAGTTTCCCTGCAGGTGTGACCAGGTATGTAGTGCCAGACTCTTTTCCCCTCTAGGCAGGATTTTTCAGGGGCCCCCTGGCGGTGTATCCAGCAGACATTATCACCTGCAGTATTCCCAGGGGTTGTCCTGATCTGGAGAAAATCATCTTGTAGTCCAGGTAGTGAGGAGGATGTTTATATCCAAGGGACTTTACAGTGTGTTAAGAAAGAGACTGAAGGTGTGGCAGGCGTTGTCAGCCCCAGGCACATCCGCTTGGTACCTACCATTCCTGGGCATACCTGCCTATGGCTTCTAGCTGCCAGGACCGGTGACTCTTTGCTTAGGGCTTTCTCTGGTCATGGAAGACTTAGCTCAAGTTAAGAGCAGGTTTATAGTGCAAGGTGGGTTCTTGGAACTGAAGGACTTTATGGGTAAATGCCGAACTTCCTTGTTCTTCAGGTGGGAAAACTCCAAGGTGTCTTCTACACTGCCTTCCAGAATTCCCCAATGTGATTGAACCCCCACTTGTCTATAGTGGTACCATGTTTGATAGTATTCTCTTTATCGGCTTTTCTCTTTCTCTCTCTTCTCACTTCTCTATCCCTTAACAATGCTTTCTGGAATATCTTACAAACAAGTACTCCAGTGCATATCCTTATCTCAGAGTCTGCTTTGGATGAATCCAAAACAAGGGATCCAGTCACATTGCCTCACTTTTCCTATCAGCAATTATAGAGGAGAATTGCTGTCTTCTCTCTGTCTCCATTCTTCATGGGAAGTAGGGGAAGAAAGAGGGAACTTAGCATTCTAACCACCCACTGTGTGGATAATTTTGAATCCTTCAACTAATGTATATCTCCTTTCAGGACTTTGATGGGAACTCCCATTTTACAACTGAGGAAACCAAGGCCAGAAGATTAGGTACTTGGTTGAGATAAGGCAGCAGCTAGATGGAGACAGAACTTGATCTGAGGTTTCCTGACTGTTCTGAAATGTTCTTAGTTTCAGTTTATTTCTGAAGGTGAACACATCAAGGGAGGAGTAATGTTCATCTTCTTGTGTCACACATTTTTAAAAGATGTATAAATCGCATCATATCGCTTTACAGTTTTTATATAAGAAATGGAAAAAAAATTCAATTCTATCCTGTGGCATGCATGATCCTACATGACCTGGTTCCTGCAGAACTCTCTGATCTCACCTTGCTCCTCTTGCCCCCTCCCTTTCTCTCTCTGTTCTAGCCAAACTGATCTTCTCTGTGACAGTTTTTAATCAATCTCCTCCTACTTCTTAGTTTCCATCCTTGCTGGTTCCTCTGCCTGGAATACTCTTTTTTCAGAATTTTGCAGGGCTATTTCCTGTCATTTGGTCTCTATGCAAATGTGACTTCCCCATTGAGAGAGTCCCTAAGCATCCTAGCTAAGGGGACCTGCTCCCTGCCTCCATCTCCCTCCCTTGCCCCAGGCATTCCCTATGCAGTTCTCCCTTTGTATTGTATTCAGTGAACTTGCTTTTTGCCTAAACCCATAGCATGTAAGCTGAAAGAGGGCAAGGGCCTTGCTTGTTAGTATAGGGCCTAGACTGGTTCTTGGTACATAGTGTTTATCAAATGAATATATAAATAAATGAAAGTGAGGCAGTGGAGAAAGAAAATTCTGGGCATGTATCTGATAGGACCTTAAAACATATTTTGTGTATAACTAAGATTTATTTACTCAACTCTTTGTAATCAGCAGAATTAATATAACCTGAAAGCAAATGCATCTTGCTGACATTTTGGAACCTGTGTGCATGCATTAATACCAATCAGTTTAAGTGTGTGCTTCACAGCATGCCATTCGGATGAGAAATGCTGGAAAGGGAGAAGGTGGACAGCTTCTTAACTTCTTTTTTTCTGGCACATTTAACATCATTCCAGTAAGTTGGGCTCTGGGTTTAATTAAAGATTGTTTGGAGTATGGAGAAGGGGTATGAAGAAAGTCTTAACAATCATTTACATATGGGGCTTTACTCTTTTTTTAAAAAAGTTATCTTTAAAAGCCTAGTTTCAGTCCTCTGAAATCTAGGTTTTTTTTTTTTTTTTTTTTTTTTTAATTCTCTTGTCACTACTATGATATTTCTATTTTTGCCCAATGATTTTTTTTAGGGGAAGTGAGAGATAAAGACCTAGGCTCATGTATTTGTTTTAATAACAGTCTTTAATTTTCCTGATTATGAAATTTATCTACATTCAGTAGAAAATTTGGAAAGTGAAGAAAATGTGAAGAAGACTAAAAATTATCTAAAGACTATTTCTTAATAATAATAACCTCTAATATTTTGAAATATTTCATTATAGTTATCTTTCTATGATAGTGAATGTCAATATGTGGTTTGGTCTTTCAATTCTAAGATATTATCTATTACAAAACACAGTACTGGCTTATTTACTGTATTCCAAGAGCAACAAATCACTTTTGACCAACTATAGCTGCATAGATCATCCCTGTTATATGCTGCTTCCCATAGTGTGTGCTTCACATTTTGACCCCTTTGACATCTTTATCTACAGTCTAATGTCAAAGTATATTAAAAAATAATGGGATTTTATCTGCATTTTCTGTTTGGTTAAACTCATACTTTTTTTCTTTTATTGAATTGCACAAGTTTCTCTTGAAATACAGCCAGCAGCTTTTATTCATGGATTTCCATTGCCCAAATAATAGTCCTTCATAATGTATGAATCAGTCACACCAAACTGTCCCAGCTTTAAAGATTGCATGATATATTTGGAGAGACTGGGCACTGTTCCCATATGAATTGCAAGAAATGACAAGTACGTTACATCTTAATCTATTTGGCAGCTTGTAAGTTCTTTTTGATATAAATTATTAAATGCATCATAATTTTTTAAAAAAAAGTGTTAAAATGGAACACAGAATCAAAGATACATTGTATATTTATAACAAATGAATGCCTTTTTATTTTAGCATGATGGTTTTCAACTCTGCTGTACATTAGAATCACAAGGGTATTAAGAAAAAAATTATATTGTAAGGCCCCCCAAAAAGGAAACCCCAACTCTGTCCCATGGATGGACGGCAACCCCAATCAACCGCAGGAGGCGTCACTTGATGCAAACCGCAAGAGGTGTTTATTCCAGCGCGCTGGGACCCAACTCCAGGAGTCGAGTCCCTAGCAGAAAATCTTGTAGGTTTATAAAGGCAGAAACCACACATCGGGAGGGGTCACACATGAAAGGGAAAAGGGGGACAAAGCTGCCAGGAAGTTTCAAAGGGGGTCTGGGTTTGCTGACAACATGTTTCACAATGTTTTACAACAGGCTGTAGATTCTGGTCAATAGTTTCTGGTAATCCTACTGTTTGAGCACTATCTGGCTATCAGGCTCAATTTACTCTTTTACTCTCTGTTTGGGAACAGAGAATAGCTTTAAGGGCTTTGTTCCCATTACTGGGAGGGAAACCTTAGGGAGTTGAGATAAAACAGACAGCTTAAAAAAATGTCCATTCTTTCATTTCCCCATTTTCTTTTCTGGTAAGTTCTAATCATGGAACTTCTGTCTCTATATACTCTTCTCCAAAGCTATTTCCTTGGCGGAGGGACTGGTATTGTTGCCTAAGCATTAGTACCTATACAGCACTTACTCTTTCCCTGATGAAGGTGACTAGGTGATTTCAGGCAGGCAAGAGCCCAGGGGGCGGGCCACCAATTAGCAGCCCCTTGTTTGCAGTCCTTGATAAACAGTCCTTGATAAAGGCAGGTAAATTTGGTAATCAATGGGCTCCGGAGATCCTTGACATTCCATTCTTCCAGGGGCAGTCTCCAACTTCCAGAGGCAGATGATTTTATGGCCATTTCCTCGATTTGACCCGATCCCCTATTTCTACACTAACTACCTGTTCCCAATTCAGGCTTCATTCCCCCCTCTAATCTCAGGAACTCCATGCTGCTGGGGAAGGAGGTCGATGACCGCTCTAGCTTCTTCGAGCTGGAAGTGGGTGGCGTGGGGCAAGCAGCTTGGAGTTCCTTTTCTAAAAATCGGGTCAATCAAGGGGTCCCAGGAAGAAGCCTGGTTGGGGAAGAGC
The DNA here is from genome assembly GCF_902686455.1 of Sciurus vulgaris. Lineage (NCBI taxonomy): Eukaryota > Metazoa > Chordata > Mammalia > Rodentia > Sciuridae > Sciurus > Sciurus vulgaris. Next base: position 26,412,967 of record NC_136476.1, read on the forward strand.
AGTTTGTAAAGTCATCTGGGGGCGGCTGCTTCTTTTTGTTCTAGAAGAATAAAAAGACATGAGTACTGAAATGAGATTAGCACAAAGTAAATGTTGCAGCATCTGAAACATGCCACTGAGTATCACGAAAATGACAGAAGTTAATCTCTCACCAGGATGTGGAAGAACTGAGAAATTGTTCCCATAACTAGGCCTAGCAAAGGCTGGAGAGAACAAGGCCTTTATTTGGGGACTTTAACATTGTCATAGATGTCCCCAGAAAATATAGTTAAGCTACTTAATGTCATCTGATTTTGTAAAATATCCCTTTATTGGTATAACCTGTGTTTACTAGAGAGCTCTATACTTCTGTTACTTAGGAATAGATAAGCATACTAGCAAACATAGATTAAGTCTACCTGTGTAGCTTAGGAAGGTCTTAAACTGACTAAAAACTTCTGACTCTGGCAGTTTCTCTTGATAGTTATCAGGCACATTTGCTGAAGAATCTTTCTTTCATTTGTAGCTTCCAGCCTTTATTCTAGTGGGCTAATATAAGTGTACATCTTAAGTTACATTTAATTATTATTTCCTTTAAATGCCCAAGAATGGCTATATTTTGGTTTTAACTGTTTTGCTGGGTATCTAAGATCAAGCTGGTCAAATTGACCTGGTTCCTGTCTTGTTAAAGAGTCAGCTGAGTTCCCACAGGGGTCCCTCGTACAGAACTTAAGAGCGGTTCCTTAGCTCCACCAGTGACTTGGATTAGGCAGGGTCTCTTGATGAGGTGACTTCCTTTAGAAACATCAAGGGATGTTTCCCCTTTTCCATGACCCTCCTCTGCAGCAGATGCACTGGATAATTTTTCATCCTCTAGTCTCAACAATCTCCTTGATCAGGAGGTTGTGTGACCCAGAGTTGCAACGCTCCTTAGAGAAGTTCTCTTACTCCCTGGGTTCAGGCTAACATTGAGGGCAAGACCCAAATATGGACTTTTCTTGACCTCTGTATTTAACTCCAATTTCTAAGTTGGATCTTAATTATCCAGCAAGCCAGTCTCACCAGTCATAAATTAAGAGTAATGGGCTTTAACTTTAATGTCCATAACTTTACAGTTATTTACCCTTTTATCTAACTGGAGTCTGCATTAGTACTGGAAGTTACCACTATCTATTCTATAGGTGATGGCTTATTATCACAAGTTACCTAGGTTGTTTGTTCTTGGAGCAGCTACTTCTGCAAAACATTAACAGGTAACAGTTTTACAAAATGAAATTAGCAAGAGTAAAAATATATTCAGCTTGTATAATAGCTATCTTGAATTTTGATTGAGAACTACATTCTATCCCCTATTTGAGATCACAGTACTTTTACAACAAGAACCAATCTTTTGACTATAACTTTAAATAAGCTGAAGTCTGGCTTATTTTGGAGTCACTCTAACATGCAGTGAGATGGGAGGCAGAGCCTTATCTCAGGTAAGGCAGGGCTCTTTACAGATCTTAAGTGTTCTAATTCTGATGTTGATCTTTGCTTCTTTTCCTTAAATACCATTAAGTAGTTTACATATACTGTTTCCTGAGTCTATATAAACTTTATAATTAACACAATTTAACATAGTATCTAAAACATGAATCAAAGAAAGGCTGAGAGAGCTTTTAACTTTCCTTTTGTGTGATTAAGTGGCAAAATGTTTTCATGTTTCTTTCATATTTCACAATATTAACCTTTAAACAAATCAGACTCTAATGTTTAGAAATACATTTACATTTGAAATTCTTTATCTCAGTGTAAAAAGTAACAAATTTTACACATACCCTATTGATAGCAGGTCCTATAATAGAACATTAAATGATAGAAATAAATCCCCAATAAAATTTACTCTTTATAAGTTTAAGATTACCATTACAGACAAGTTTTAATCTGGAGAATAGCAGAGCTTAATAAATTCCTTGCTTTAAAAACTTGTGGTCCTGAAAAATATGAACACATTTAATATACAACTAGTGACCATTTCACAAATACCTTGACACTTTTATCTTACCAAATTGAGTTTTTAAAGAGAAATGTATACTCTGTAACAAAGTACAATACTCTATAATAGTTGTTTAACCATAATTGTATACACCCCAATTTTAAGACTAATTGTTCTAAAGAATAAACTTAATAGACACAAAGTTAAGAGTAAATTAGTGTTTCAAATCCTTGTCATTTTACCATGTCATTCTACCATATAGATTAAACTTTGGTTTATATCAGAACGTTAGTATTTCACCTTAGGAAAAACCTTCAATAGTTTTAGCTGTCTCACATACATATAACCAACTTAGTTACACACAAACTTGTTGAAACTTGCCCTTTACTTACACCGACTTTCTTAGCACTTACTTAGACCCTCATGTATTTCATCACACAAGCACTTTCTTACCCAGAAACATTTCCTTTTTCCTTTTACTAAATATATTTCCATACCCAGAACCTTTTATTTTCTCTTTCCTATTCGTTGTCCCCTTTTTGTTCACATTCTGAAAGAACTCTTATAAAATTTCTGAATTTAGATAAATTACTCTATTTTAATAAGATTAATTATTCTGTTATTTATAGTACTCTAATTGAAACACAGTTGAAACTTTTGGGACCCTTTGTATATAGAATTGCACTTGTTAGGACATAACTCTTAGTAACCTTGTTTTTAGTTTAGTGATGACACAAAGCAAGTTTAAACCCTTTTATTTACCAACCTATGAAAACACCAATAATGTTTAAGTATGATACCCCATGGAATTTAAGGAGTTAAAAGTACTCGATGTTATTTAACAATTAGCATTTTAACTTTGTAAATTAATCAGATGTCTCTACAAACACATTAGAGTAATCCCATACATGTTAACTCTAATTCACTTATTCTGTAAAAAACCAAGATATCAGACAAGTGTCCTGAACAGTATTTGCTGTCTCTTCCCTGTTGAAGAAAAGTCCTAGAAACAATTGATATTAGACATTTTATTAACATCAATATTTTATTAGCTTGACCACCTAGAGACTTGCAAGTTATTTTCAAAGACATTTTACTTTTATTAGTTTACCCAATTTGAACCTTTTTTAAATCACGTGAATTAAAAGTATCTGGATCCATTTTTAAATCCTAATTTTAGGAGCGCTCAGTTTTGATACAGACAAAACATGACATCAGACAGCACAACATACAAATAACACAAAATCAAGCCCTTGTAACTTTATAGGTGAATCTCCATTGCAGTGTAACAGATGTTCAAAAACTCTAGTTGAATAAAAAATAGAACTGATCAAAAAATCATGAGCTCAAAAAAAACATATAATTAAAAATATAGCATTTACTTTGCTGGAGTTTTAAAGACTCTTTTTACCTTTTCTTTCCCTGGGTTTGAGACCGGTCTCCTACTGAGCCTTTAGGCTTCTTTTATTTATATTTCAGTGTAAGCCTTGACTGAGATCTGGAAGGATCTAACAGGTTTTAACAGAAACTCTGTGTCTAAGGCATTTTAGCCATCTCATCAGGACAGGTTGGATGTTAAAATTATGAGACCTTATTTTTCATTACTTTTGAGACTGAAGCTACTTTGCTAAGTTACCCTTCAGGGCTGTTGGGAGCGGGAGTCCAGAGAAGGAACCTTTGGGGTCCACCCGAGAGTAGCCCGGGCCGAGAACCCCCCAGTTGTTCCAACCCTTCCTCCACCTTGTCCGCCACAAACACACAACAGAACCAGAACCAGATACAGACGGGCGCCAATCTCTGATCCACCAATTGAACCCCATCAGCGCCCTTACCGACGGAGACCACCAGGCGTCCCTGGCTCTCCTTCCACCCTTAGGGCGTCCCCCAGGGCTGCAACCTGTGGCCCCCCAGGCACGTCTGCCGGCCACTGTTCGGCCACTCTCACGAGTCACCAAACGGCTGCCACCGAAACCGAAAGCGCGCTCACAGAACCAGACCAACTAACAAAACACAAGACAAAGACAGACAACTTCGGGGTACCCCTTCTTACCTCCAAGGTCGACTCCGCGGATGAGGGGGGGCCATCTTATCCCGGACGAGCCCCCAAATGTAAGGCCCCCCAAAAAGGAAACCCCAACTCTGTCCCATGGATGGACGGCAACCCCAATCAACCGCAGGAGGCGTCACTTGATGCAAACCGCAAGAGGTGTTTATTCCAGCGCGCTGGGACCCAACTCCAGGAGTCGAGTCCCTAGCAGAAAATCTTGTAGGTTTATAAAGGCAGAAACCACACATCGGGAGGGGTCACACATGAAAGGGAAAAGGGGGACAAAGCTGCCAGGAAGTTTCAAAGGGGGTCTGGGTTTGCTGACAACATGTTTCACAATGTTTTACAACAGGCTGTAGATTCTGGTCAATAGTTTCTGGTAATCCTACTGTTTGAGCACTATCTGGCTATCAGGCTCAATTTACTCTTTTACTCTCTGTTTGGGAACAGAGAATAGCTTTAAGGGCTTTGTTCCCATTACTGGGAGGGAAACCTTAGGGAGTTGAGATAAAACAGACAGCTTAAAAAAATGTCCATTCTTTCAATATCAAAGCCACCCCTTAGACCTTCCATAGGAGCCCAGGAATTAATATTTGTATACCAAACAAAATAAACTTCTCAAATTTAAATGAGTAGGCTGAGTTGAGAACTGACATTTTAATAATTAGAATTAATATTAGCATTACTCTTAGGATGGGAATTGACATTGGGAGATACCTTGATAAGCAGCCGTGGAAAGAAGGCAGGATTCAGAGGGAACTATTGTCTAAGAACTAAAACCAGACAAGAAAATTGAATGGTTTTGCATGACAAAATGAGAGAATTTATTGCTCTAAAGGAGGAGAAATACAGAAAACAAGGATGAAAAAAAATGTGCCCAGGAAATGGGCTGAATGACCTAATGTGTAAATAGGTCAGTGGAATTTTTTCTGAGATGGGGTGGCTAAAAATAACTTTTAAAGAATGGTAATAGTTAATGTTCAATTTTAATGGTTTGCACATTGTTATATGAACTTCTCCAACTTCCTTCCAAATGCTTGATTATATTATACTCTTGAAGGTTTTATGTGACTTTTATTTTTCTTGGTAGAAATTGAGGAAGGAGCTGAGCCAAACCCCTAAAATCTGGGTTGATACAGGACAGAGAAGAAAGGAATCTGGAGCCAAGATGACCATGAATACATTGCCCTTTAGGAAATCTTAGAAAGGGTTTTGCTTTTCTACAAGGCATGGAATTAATGATTTAAGCCAATTTAATCCAACATGTTTATCCAAGGAATCTTCACTTGACATGAAATTCGACATACACAAACATACTCCTTTATTTCTGTATTTATAAATTGAAATATATTGGGATCATATTGTATACTCAGCTTTTTATCCCGATTTCTTCACCAATATGCCACCATGTACACTTTCCTATGTCATTGATTATTCTTAGGATAAATTTTAATAGTCTATTTTAAAGACATATTATGACTTATTTAAACATAACCTTAGGGGATGTTGTATAGGAGAGTGCAGGAACTCAGATTCTGGAGTCAGACACTCTGCCTTCAGTACACCAGTTATATTGCTTGAGTAAGTGATTCCCTCATCGCTTCTGAGCTGACACACTATTATCCTTTACAAAAGGATTTGTGGTTTAATGGCTAACATTTATTCATAATTGTTTTAAATTTGTGTCTTCAGCGATTACTGAGTTTCAACTCCTCTTCACCAGCCATTAATATTTTACCAATTCATTCTTCTCAAATCAGTTTTTCAGGATTGGAATGTTTGTTAGTTCTTTTAAGTGGATGTCTGTTCATATCAGTTTATTGAAAAAGGAAAGTTATCAATTGTAGAGAAAGCAGTTCTGTCTTAAGGGGATGCTATTTCATTTTCACAATCAAATAAATCACATACCCATTTCTTTGAGAGCAAATATTTCAAAGTTACCTACCAATTGTAATCAACCCCATTTGAAGATATCCAGAAAAATATAGCCAAGAATGAGGTAGAGAAATACTTATTAGAAAAAAAGCAGACCAGTGAGCTGCCAGTTTCCAGGAGGTTCATATTTGGATCTTAGTAGGTTTTGATTTAGAATAACTGAGCATCATCAGATTCATGATAGTGATGATGAAGGCTCAGGAGGGGCCAGATACCCAACCTGCCTCAATCTAGCCAGATTCGCTGGGTTGTTCATGGAGGTCATGGAAAACAGTGTGTACTCAGTCCTAATAGTCACTTCTCAGAAGATCACTTCATTCACAAACTCAGCACAACAATTATCAACGATGAAGTTTTTGAATGAAATGAGGGAGGAGTTTGTTGAGAACAGGTTGCGTTCCTTGTGTGCACTCTTTGAAGGAAGCAAGATGATGTTTTGAGTGTTTTAAAAGGCAAGTGTCACTCCTGATGGCTGACAAAATACAATAAGTGAGAACAGTTATTAGGCAATTTTATCTTTAAAATATTGGGAAGTCTCTTTAGGTAGTAGGTATGATGAAGACATGGGGTTCTCTGAGAATAAGAGTAGAGCCGCTGGGGCCAGGAAGTGAAGAGGTCAAACTTTATCAGTGGTTATTAAGAAAATCAACTAGAAGTCAAACATATTTAGTAGTAAAGCATTAAAATAATCTTTGGCTCACCATCAAGAAGAAACAAGAGCTAGTTAGCTTGCTGGATGTGTAAATCCTGGGTGTGTAGGGAGCAACTGTCAAGATATAGACTTAGAAGGCATTCTTTCTCTTTCTAGGGTGAGCTGGGAAAATAAGTTGGCTTTTCACATTTTCTTACTCCATAGTGATGGGTCTCAATGTGCTCTTTTGTGTTTGCAAATTGAAGTAAAGAGGCCTGACTTCAAGTAGTCAGTTGGAGAAAGAGACTAGTGAACTTGATTGGGACTGTAGGAGATAAGTGTCAGAATCCGAGATTTGGGAAGCCAAGCAAGGGCTACTTTTGGCCTAGCTTAGCACTGAGGGAGCAAGTGGAGCTGTCTTCCCTTGGAGGATTAATGACCTGTGAGGTTTCATTCCCTTTTCCGTGCTCTACTAATAGTGAACACAGAGTAACAACTCAGGAGCAGGGAACTAGTAATGTGAAGTAACATCTGTTTATTTAAAGGATTTATAGTGTATGATACTGTATATAATATATAGAATATATATCATTGTATTGCACATATTGTAAATGATATATACCTTGGGAATCATTATTAATAAATGAAAGATACTATTACTGCTTATTATACTAAACTTTCAGAATCATCTGGTATTGGGAAAAGAAGGTATTAAGTAAATTTAATTAAAACAAAAAAACGAATGATTTTATGCTCAAGAACCATAATCTGAAGAATGTGAATGGTTTGATATTTGATAAATATTGAGCACAGTGCTTTGCATGGAGAAGTCATTCAAGAAATATTGGCAAATCAATCCCAGGATAATAGATGGAACAACTGTGAGACATATATATGCATTTCTGACCTTCTTTTTACACAAAAGTAGCATTTATTGTATAATTATTTCCAATTGCTTCTTTTCAGAAAATAATGCATTGTGGAACCTGTTCTATACTGTAGTATAGAGATAGATGATCCTAGAGGGTCCACATTCCTTTGTACAAGTGTATGTACTTCATGGAGTAGATGTTCTGCAATTACTTCCACATCTTCTATGCTGTGGGTATTTAGGATGAGTCAATATCTTGCTATTATAATTAAGGCTGCAGTGAATAGTTTTATATGCATTCAACAGGTTTATGGAGATTGTTATGGTTAGATATCTGGTGTCCCGCAAAAGCACATGTGTGAGATAATGCAAGAAGGTTCAGAGGTGAAATGATTGGGTTTTGAGAATCTTAATTCAATCAGGGAATTAATCCCCTGGCAGGAATTAACTGAGTGGTAACTGTAGGCCGGTAGGGTATGACTGGAGGACGTGGGTCATGCTTTGTGATATATCCTTGGTGAGCTGAGCTTAGTCTCTCTCTGCTTTCTGATCCTCATGTATTCAGTTGCTTTTCTCTACCACTTTTCTGTCATGATGGTCAGCATCCCCTTGAGCTCTGAGGAATGGAGCTGCTGTCTATGAACTGAGACCTCTGAAACCATGAGCCCCAAATAGATTTTTCCTCCTCTAAAATTGTCCTTATCAGATCTTTTAGTCACAGTAGTGAAAAAAACTGACAAAACAGAGATGTATTCAATACTAATTATACAAATGTGTTCACTCTGAAAATTCAGGGAACTGTATGAGTGGGATTTGTGCAATCCTCTGTACATTTTATGCCTGTATAACATTTTTAATAGAAATAAGAATATAAATGCATATTGAAAAATATATATATACACAAAAACAGCACAACAATGGAAAAGCATGACAAATTAAAAACAAATGCAAATGGTCATCTTTAAAGTGAGAATAAGATAAAAAGGATAGAGATGGAAGTAAGACTTATCTGACTATAACTTTTTATGTGTTTCTGATTTTTTATGGCAAACAATGATTTTATGTATTCAAAATATAAAATAGCAAACCTACAATTGAATACAAACAGAAACAAAAGAGGCTTAAGTATATTTCAAAAGGATAAGCACGTAGAAAAATTAATGACTTTCCAACATGGTATTCTGACCATTACTTAAGTGTGTTATATTCTATAGAGAGAAAAGAACTGCAAAGAAATCTTGAATGGTAGCATACTTTTATTATTGGTGATGTTATTGGTGTCACATATATTGCAGATCGGCACAAAGGAGATTGAAAAAGCAAAAACTTCCTAAAGGTTGAACAATAAAGAAATAATTAAATAAGGTGTGTGTAACCATGAAATGAAATTCTACATAACCATTAAAACAAGGCTGTAGAAGACTACTATAGAAATATGTTCATGCATATGATTTTAAAATAGTATGTAAATTTATTTCATTCAAAGAATATATAAAAGGGAGTTAAAAACCGAAAGGAAAGCCCCATGCTTGTCTCTAACTGGGCTACTTCTAGTACAAATACTTTTCCACTTTATGTAGGATCTCCTCCTCCCTGCTGAGGTAATTTTGCTCTTGACCTACTGAAGCTCCTCCTTGGAAGAAGAGTGAAGGGATAGGAGCCTTGATCTTCCCAGGAGGACAGAGTGGGCCAATCATGACCAGGCACAGGGGTAGAGAAAGAGGAGGGGGGAAATCCCAAGAAAGGCAAATTATGGGACAGAGGAAAAGACTTTGGAACAGAGTCAAGGTGTGTGTAAGGGAGCTGGAATGGAAAGGTAAACTGGAGTTAACTGTTAAGCTTAAATTTGGATTTTTTTCTGAAGATTAAAATAGAAAGGGGAAGTTTTTATTTTTAAGTTGTTTTCAGATTTTTATACCTTACTAGGAAATAAGGACTGGATGGAAAATTTGAATTGACAGGGAAAAGAATACATGGAGGACCAAGACTTTACTTATTGAGAGAAAATGATATTGACAATGATAACAAAAATAATGTGCCTACCATTTTTGAATATTTAAAAAAGAGTCAGGAAATTATGTAATTGCCTATAATTAAGCTACCCTAAGATAACTGTCCATACCAGGCTGCAGGATATTCCTGTGGTCCTCTCAGATCTACCCTCCTAAGGGTCTCCTGTTTTCCTAGACCACATCTACAGAGATGTCCTGATGAGAAAGGATCTAAGTGCTATGTCTGTGAACCTGAGAATGAAGTCACAGAAAAGAAGAGGAATTTTAGGTGAGACAGAAGATAATTCAAGGATAGGAAATTTGTGAGATGTTAGAAGCAACCACCCAGTTGACTAGAGAGCTGAGGCTGTGGGCTGAATGGAAGAAACAATGCTGAATGGTCTTCCAGTTGGACAGGGATGGTGGAAGGTTGAATGGGGAGCTTTTCTAAGAGAAGGTGAATGGTCTTAGACCTAGATACCAATTGACTCTGCTAAAGATACTTGGAGAACAGATTAAACTTAAAAATAGCAAAGCTCTACATGTCAGGCTTTGACTGGGGAGAGGAAAGAGGGGTGATGCCAGAGATCAGCTTTGGAAACACTTTCCAGGCAGCCAAAAGGCATGGTTAGAGAATTAGAAAAGAAGTAGCTATAAAGGGTAAGAGAAGAACTGGAGGGAGCTGTAGATGGGTCAGTAAAACCACAGTATGCAGCAAGAAGTGGGAAGTAGGGGCTGCAGTTGTACAGTACTAGGGTATAATGAAAACCAGTTCATTTTTATTTTGTAATTTTTCAAACCTGCAGGAGAAATTCCTACTCCATCTCTCTTTGTTGATATGCTTTCATCTCTTTTACCAAACTATCCAAAAATGCTTCAGGCATCACAAGTTACCCTTAAATATATCAGCATGGATCTCTGGATATCAGGGGTACCAAAGCAACCAAAACCCATCATTACATCTGAAAAAACTTAATAACATTATCAACAGAATTAAAACTTAGATTTTCACAGTTGACCCTAAAATGTCTCTGTGACTGGCTTTATTTAACCCTTCCCAATCTAGTATAAAAGGAAAGTTCACATATAGCCTTTGGCAGTTATGTGTTTTTATTCTTCCTCAATCTAGAAGAGGCCCATTGCTTTTCTCTGTGTTCTCTTTAAAGATTAGATTAATTGATGTATAATTTATAAGAATATAAAAATATAGGAATATAAAATGTGAAATATAAGAATAGTAAAAATTCACTGTTTTAAATATGCATTTCTGTGACTTTTGACATACATGTACAATTGTATTAAGACATTACAATCTAGATGTAGGATAGTTTTATCACCTCCAAAATTCCTCATGTTTCTTTGCTGTCAACCCCTCTCCTTACTTTGGTCTCTGACAATCATTGGTCTGTTTTCTGACCCTATAATTTTGCCCTTTCCAAAATATCCTATAAATGGTGTCATATAGTATTCAGCCTTTTAGTGGCTTATTTCACTTAGCATAATACATTTGAGATTCATCCATGTTGTTGCATGTATTAGTTATTTGTTCCTTTTTATTTTTGAGAGTTATTCCTTGGCATGGATGCACTGTACAACTTACCTATTCACTAGTTGAAAGGCACATGGGTTGTTTTCAGTTCTAGATGATTGAGTAAAGCCACTATAGACATCTAGGGTAAGATTTTAGGTGAGTGTATGTTTTTATTCCTCTTGGGTAAATCCCTAATAGATTTGCTGCATGATATGGTAAGTGTGTATTTACCTTTATATATAACCACCACACTGTTTCCTGAAGTATTTGTGCCATTTTGCATTTATTTATTTTTTTATTTTACTAACCATGTTTGACTTCAGTTGCTCAGCTCCATTTGCTTCTAGTGACATTGATTCCTTTTGGAGAAACATGATTGTGATCATCCTGTTTCCTTCTTTCTTTCAGCCATTGGACTCAGTATTTCTGGCAGCCACACCACATAGGTGACGTTGAGTAACTCCCGCTGTGTCATATTAGTGGGCTACAGTCTACCTTTGGGGATGCCAACCTTGTTAACTTAAAATTGTGATCAACATACCTCTACATTTTAAAGGATTCATTTTTTTCCCCTTTGTAATGAATAAGTGATCTGTGAGTGGGACATTACTTGGAGTTAATATGAACATGAAGTTGTTCTCTGATAACCTTTTATTCCATCTGTTTTAGCATTCAACAATTTTGCCTGAATCAGTTCTTACGTGGGTCCTGAAATGATGATTTTTTTCATTCATCATTCCTTGTACATTTCTAAGTTGCTGTTCCTCTATGGAGATTTTTTTTTTCCCCCTCTGTCTTCTTTCTGTTTCAAGTATCATGTTGGATTCATGTATTTTTTCCATGTGGTTTAATCCATTCCACCATTATTTTTGGTGTTCAAACTATGATGGGTAGCTGTGTCCTCTCTATCTTATGGGTTCATTAATTAAGCTTCTTTGCTTCTTGGTACAAGATATTCCAGGACCATTTTGTACTTTTCCAGGCTAAGGCCTGGAATCAGCTATTTCCTGGGAGCCCTGGAGGCTTCTGTAGAGAATAGTATAAGAACTAAGCCCTTGGGCTGGGGAGATAGCTCAGTTGGTAGAGTGCTTGCCTTGCAAGCACAAGGCCCTGAGTTCAATCCCCAGCACCGCAAAAAAAAAAAAAAAAAAAAAAAAAAGAATGAAGTACTTATTTATGTCTCATTACTATTACCACTCATTTCTTCTAAGACCTTAGGATTTTGTTGTTGTTGTTGATGATGATGATGATGATGATGATGATACTTCAAATTCAATACCAAGTTGCCCTTCCCCATTCTCCATATTGTATTTCTTTACCTCTTTCCTTCTTCTAGTGAAAACTCTGATTCCTGACTACATCAATATTTTTTCCAATTTTTCTCTAACCTACAAAATACAAAATGGTTTTAGAATTAAAATACCATTCTGCTACCAATTACAGCTCTATTGAATAAAACCCAATATTTCATAGCAGCTCTCTTTGTCTTTCGGACATATCCAGAGTAAGGAGTTTTTCTTGTAGCGGGTTCAAGTGAACTGTAGTTTGGGTTCTCGATTATACTTGAAACAGAATGGGACTTGAGAAAATTTACACACTTCTTAGTTAGGTGGAGAAGGAACTTTAATTTAGCTAATAAATCACCTTTAATTGATTCATTAAAATACTTTATATTGATGAAGTCTTATACCTCTGGCATATAGTGTAGCAACACCAGAATTTTTGTATCATTTTACTTTTGACTCTATGATTAGATTTAATATATCTCCTATTTGTAGCATAAAATTGCTTTCTTTTTCTTTTTGCAGCATGAGGTATCAAATTCAGTACCTTACACATGCTAGATATATGTGCTAGATTAGTACTCTATCACCGAGCTACATCCTAGCCCATAAAACTGTTTTTATTTTAATCCAGCATTTGCAATCTTTAACTTTTAATTTCAATGTTTAATCCATTTTCATTTAATGTAGTTGCTTATGCATTTGGGTGTAAATCTGTTATGTTTCTTTTCTTCTGTTTATGGTACTGAGGATTAAATCCAGGGGTGCTCTACCACTGAGCTACATCCCTAGCTCTTTTAATTTTTTTTTTTAATTGGTTCTTTTTAGTTACGCATGACAGTAGAGTTCATGTTGATAAAATTATGTATGTGTTGTATATATCTTATTCTAATTAGGGCCCCAGTCTTGTGCATGTACATGATGGTGTGATCCACTGCAGCTAATTCATATATGTACATAGGAGAGTTATTTTAGATTTTTTCCAGTGTCTTTCCTATTCCTATTCATTTCTCCCTTCTCTTCATTCCCCTTTGTCTAATCCTCTGATCTTCTATTCTTCCCTGTCCTCCCCTAATTGTGGGTTAGCTTCCATATATCAAAGAAAGCATTTACCCTTTGGTCTTTTGGGATTGGTTTATTTCACTTAGTATGATACTCTCTAGAGCCATCCACTTACCAGCAAATATCATAAAGTCATTCTTCTTTTTGGCTGAGTAATATTACATTGTGTATATATACCACAATTTCTTTATCCAGTCATCTGTTGATGGGCATCTCCCTTTTCATTTTTTATTTTGAGACAGGGTCTTGCTAAGTTGCCCAGGCTGGCCTTGAATCTGTTATCCTCCTGGGTCAGCTTCCGAAGTTGATGGGATTACAGATGTGTGCCACCGTGCCTGACCATCAGTTTATTTTCTATTCGTTGTACTGGTTCTATGTTTCTTTACGGCTATTTCTGTTGTCAGTTTTTTCTGTTTTTCTTTCTTTTTTTTTTTTTTTTTGTCACGTTGATGTAATGTTGCTCTAGTCTCTTGTCTTCTGGTTCCTCAATACAGAAGGATGGAAGATTTCCTGTTGGAGTTTGGAGTTTGGTTCTCTGTACATCTACAGTGGTATATCCTCAGAATAGAGCCAAGAAATGTAAATTTCACCTTGTTCTAGTCTCCTTCCATTTTTTAATTCTATCTAAAAATTTCCTGCTTATGTTCACTTTGCAGAGTCTTTAAGTAGTTACCTGTGTTGAGAATTGGTCTGTCAGTTCACTCCACGTCAGAAGGGGGAATTCTGCCTTATCTTACTAGAAATATCCTGTAAAACTGACCCAAAACTATAACTTACTAATATTTTAAAATCTCAGGGCTATAGATTTTTAAAGGAACCTAGTAAAATGTTGCTACTTACTCATGAGGAAAAGGAGATCTTTTGAGATTAAATTCAATTCTTCATTCACTTAATGGACACTTGATATGTGCCAAATACTGTACTAGGTATTGGGACAGTAGAAATGGCTTCCCAGTGGCACTCAGCCCTGGAAGAACTGGGATTGGGATTCATATCTCCCATATTCTAGTTTATATTTTCTACTTTTGCTAGGGAGAGGTGAAAATGGGGAGAGGCCCCAGGGCCTAGGCTGTGGTCCTGAAAATGGCCAAATTTTGGCAGCTTGCACCTGATACCTGCTGCAGCAGCCTTAACCTCTTACAATCATTTTCTGCTAGGACCTTGAGAATTGAAGCATGTGTATGGATAGCTTTCTCTAGGCTCATTGCTGGTGGAGTGACAGTATATCTCTAAATGGCAGACACATCAAAGTCCATCTTTGAGAAAGCTGTCTGCTGGCTCTGAAGAATGGCAGTCTTGAGGGTGATGGAGTAACTGTAATTTGCAACAAAAAACACTTGCCTGGCTTTACACATCCATCTCTTGGGTCCTGGATCTTGGCGCAGGAGCTGCCAGGCTCTCGTCCCCACCCTCTGGATTCCTTCCATAGCTGTGAGTGCTGGACTTCTTCAGCACTGTGGCTCCCTCTCTGCAGGCAACAAATAAACCTTCCTGGATGTGAAGGTAGTTGACTTGGATGAGGTTGATTCCTTTCCATGTGGATACTTAGGAATTGGCTCTGTAAAAAATGGGGGAGGAGGCGGAGACAGGAGAGTTTCAACTTCTTCATTAGACCCTCTCAATTATTCATGAAAAATCTATATATTCCGTTATCACCTTTAAGCAAAGCAACTTTGTTGTATCTATTGATCATGCAATTTATTATCTTTATTTAAGCTTTTCAGGTAATAAATAAATAAAAAGCAGTTTGAGGGAAACTCAGAAGAAAGTAATTTTCCAGGAAACTGGTTTAATTTTTTTAAAATTAGACTTAGAAATAGAATCTGATTAGTCTATTTGCGCCCCCTTTAAAAACAATGCTAGTCTTAATTCCTGTTTTAGCTGAAACCTTTCAATTTCCACTTCTTTCCTCACCAAACTCTGTTGCAGTCATAAATTAATCTACAAAGAGAAATAGCAAAACATATTACAACCTAAAATTAGAAAGCTTCTGAGTAGCAGTCTTATTACTCTATCACTTGCTGTTGGATATAATTTACTAAATCTCTTTAAGCCTTATATCTGTACGAAGATTACTTAGGATAATGATGAACACATTCTCATATTGCGATTTACTGCTTATTAAATTACTTAACATTTGTATTTTCTCTAGGTCTTATACCAAATTCATTGTTATTATTGTTATTATTTTATTGTTTTTGTAGTACTAGGAATTGAACCTAGGGCCTTGCATGTGTTGTGCAAGTGCTCTACCACCAAGCTACATCCCTCCATCTTTTTAATGTTTTTCTTTTAACTTTGAGACAGTCTTGCTGAATTATCCATGTTCACCTGAACTTGCGATTCTCCTGCCTCAGCCTCCAAGTTGCTGGGATGACACACATGCTACCACACTGGGCTCCAGATAGAGCATTCTTTATAAGATATCATGTGGATTATTTAAAAACTGGAGGGTTGAATGAGATAATCTGTAATTAAAAAAAAAAACTGCAATTTGGTGATTTTATTTGTTACAGTTTTTCATAGAGTTATCTCCACATTTCTGCTGTAATCCCTCATGAATCCTGGATAAAGGTGTCATTGGGGGAGTCCACTTCCTGGGCAGCCATCTTTGCACATGCTTGTCCCCCTACAGGTCTGTCCCTCTGCCTGCCTCTATTGCAGAGGCTTTAATTTTCCTCCTCTGGCTCCTTATCCCATCAGCAGGAACACCCTCTGCTGCCTTCAGGGTTACGTGAGCGAGCCTCACCCGGAGCCACATGACACTCTTATGCTTCATTTCATCCGAGTGTCTCTGCCTCACTGTCAGTGCTGAGCTGTAGGGGGAGCTCTCTTTACATTTGCTCTTTCCTTTGCCCTTGCTGGATAAGTATCTCCAAGTTTTCCTCACCAATGAAGGAAATTGAATATCTTTTACTTAAAATCCCCAAATATCTTCCTTTCTTAATACCACCTTTGCTTTACTCCACTAGAGTGATATCCAGGAATCTTAATAGGTTTCTATATGGGCATGAGAAGCCCACAGGTGAAGTCTAGTTTTTTGGGGTGTGTGTGTTTTTACTTATAGTTAGGTTCTTTATGCTAAAGAACCTAACTATAAGTAAAGTTAACTATAAGTATGATGCCTCCCAATGTGTTTACTATCCTCCCCAGACCCCCTGTACACCCTTATCTTGCTTTATTTCCTCGACTGTTTTTCTTCATTCTGTGTTAACATGGGTGCTTTTGAATTTCGATGCAATTTAAATTGCAATCCTCATGAAGATGAGTAATAAGTGCTATACTAAACCACAGAGAGGCCATGGCACAGTTGCCTGTCAAGGTGGAATGGTGCAGTTGAAAGCTCCGGGGTTTTAGAGTTACGTAGACTTAGATTTGAGCCCTGGCTCTGGCAGTTTTCTCTATGAGCTTGGAAAGTTATTTAGGTTCCTGTTGCTGTGATTTTCTTATCTCTAGAATTAGGTGATAAGAATGATTAAAAACCTCCCTGGTTTGTTGTGATGGTCAAGACAGTTTACTCATGAGTGAGTAATCCCTGCTAAGCTGAGTAATGGAGGATAATTAATGGCTATGGGGTCAATTACCTTGGACTGAGTAGATAGTGAACAAGGAGAAAAGAGGAAAGTTTGAGGAGACGAGGAATAGAGCATGACAAGGAAGAAACTCGTAAGCCTTATATAATTTAGCAAAGGTAGAAAAACACGAGATAACCCAGGAAGGGGAGATCATGGTAGATTTACACTCTGAGCTGGGTCAGCTCATGGAAAGGGAATTGTATGTGTGTGTGTGTGTGTGTGTGTGTGTGTGTGTGTTTGGTTGGGGGCAGTACTCAGAATTAAAACTAAGAGTGCTTTACCTCTGAGCTACATCCCCAGTCCTTCAAATAAGTGCCTAGTCTGACCTTGAATTTGGGATTCTCCTGGCTTAGAGTTCCAAGTAGCTGGGATTACAGGCGTGAACTACCACGCCCCTCAGGAAGGGACATTTTAAGGAGAGAAGAGGGACAAGCTGGAATGCTGGATCAAAGTGGAAGAAAGGAAGGACAAACAGGGGAAAGAGGGAAAGAATAATGAAAAAGGACAAGCTGAGATGAAAGAGGAGCTAAGAAATTCTCTGTGACTTCTTGGGTCCAGAAGAGGGAGCTGGAGGCAGAAAGTGAGATAGTTGTTAAATGGGAAGTAGTTATTTCACAGTTTTTCAGAAAAAGACTGTGCTGAATCAAAGCAATATAAATTCAGGGATCAATGATGAAATCTGAAGTTTGGGATGAGCTTTAGTTTAACAGAGGAACAGTTTATTTTTAGATTATCTTATGAGAAACATGATTGAGGAAATACTATGAAAATATTACTTGGGCCAGTGACCTAAATATCCTGTACATTCTTTTAAGGCAAGTCTTTTAACAACCTGTTTATTTTCGTTAAGATCGAAGAGTACATGCAGGAGATGATGTGACTTGATTTCTGCTCTTATAAATATGGTATGTAAATATAACATTCTTTCTAAGGAGTGTGAAGGAGGACTCTGGTGATGGATAGATGAGGTTAATCATCTGCTAACGGCCTTTCATTTATGCATTGCACTGGATTTTAGGCAGCGTGGGGACAAAGACATTTCACCTATCTGGGTTATGTGATTTCTTATACGTGCTATGTGAGGCAGATTTTATGCCAAGTGAATTCGGATGGCTGCTTAAGGCCTCTGAGGGATAAATGACTGAAATTATCACCATGAGTGACCTAAACTGACATTATAAAATACTCAATTGTTGTATGTACATACATTTCTGCTTCAGTTACAAAGAAAGAGTATAGAGTACAAAATAAAGTCTCTTTAAAAAATGATCATAGTAGAACACCATTGAGCCCTATCTACTTATTTGTGAGAAGTCCATTCTTGTGAAGTCCAAGAATTCAGTGTGTTTTAGTCAGCTTTTTCACTGCTGTGACCAAGAGACCCAACAAGAACTATTTTAGGGGAGGAAAAGTTTATTTGGGGACTCATAGTTTCACAGGCCTCAGTCTGTAGACAGCTCCATTCCTCAGGGCTTGAGGAGAGGCAGAAGAACATGGCGAAAGAGTACGGGAGAGGAGAGCAGTTCACATGATGATCAGAGAGCAGACAGAAAGAGAGATATAGATATAGATATAGATAAAGAGGAGAGAGAGAGGGAGAGAGAGAGAGAGAGAGAGAGAGAGGGAGAGAGAGATAGAGAGAGAGAGAGATCTCTACTCACCAAATACAAAATAAATGTCCCAAAGGCACACTTCCTCCAGCCACACCCTACCCTCCTTCAGATTCCACTCAGTTAATCCTGTCAGAGGATTAATTAAGGTTCTCATAACCCAGTCTTTTCTCCTCTAAACCTTCTTCATTGTCTCACACATAAGCTTTTGGGGGATACCCCATATCCAAACCATAACAAGGTGTTCTTCAGTCCAGTGGGGACATAGAACCAGAAAATTTGGGAAGATTATCCAAAGTTCCCATTTTATCTTTCTACCTCTGTCTGGTCCCCAGAGTTCTGGTGGTTTTGATCAAGGTCCTCTGCTATAAGAAGTACCAGGGAAACCAGGACATACATGAGAACCAGCCTTTTCCCTAGGCACTGGCATGAACACAGATTCCTCCTTCCCTCCCTCCAGAGGAATTTCCGCTTTGAGGAGCTCTGTTGACCTCTCCTGACAGATGGTTTGGGTCTGGGCCACCGAGGCCATCATTCATAGTTTAATAAGCTGAACCTCAAAAGGAAGGGGCCCTGGTTCCTGATCCATCTCTTTGTATTTTATATAAATTCCAGATGCTAAAAGATGCACGAGCCTGAGGCCTTGACTAACTATATCCATGACTTTCAGTCAAATTAATTTCATTCTGAAAAAAAAAAAAGAAACCCAGTCTGTTATATGTGGACTTATATTCCAGAGGAGTGTGAGATAGGGGATGTAACGGAGTGTTTAAAGACTTCAAAGAAGAGCCAACCAGTATGGCCCCAGTCCTCACCCCCAGTCCAGAATCCTCCTTTTGCACATTAGGAAAGAGAAGAGCAATTTCTGAGAGTGCCTCAATGACTACCATTCCTCACACACCTGGGGAAACTCATCGTAAGGTAAATCAGCTGACCTCAAAATGCATCGAAGAGAACATGCAGAATATAGGACTAGTTGCATTTCCAATAAGAAAGAGAGCTAAATATTGACCAAGGAAATTTATTTCTTGCAAATGATTGAGGTTGAGACTTTTCATATGGGTCAATAATTGATAGGTCATAATCTAGCTGAGTTGGAAGGAACCTGATCATGGATGTCAATTATGGAGGAGAAAATATTGACTTGGGAGTTTATATTTTCCCCCATTTTTTTTTTTTTTTTTTTTTTTTTTTTTTTTTGGTACTGGGGATTGAACTCGGGACACTTGACTACTGAGCCACACCTCCAGCCCTATTTTGTTTTTAATTTAGAGACAGGGTCTCACTGAGTTGCTTAGTACTTCACTTTTTGCTGAGGCTGGCTTTGAACTCATGATTCTCTTGCCTCAGCCTCCTAAGCTGCTGGGATTATAGGAATGCACCAGTGCACTGGGCTATTTCCCCAAATTAATATGAAAAAAATGTGTAGCAAAAAAAGTGATATTACAAAGGGATTTATTTTCACTGTAGGTCAGGAAAGAGACTTGGAAACAACTATAAGTTGGCTATATATTTAAATATTTACAGTAAAATGTAAGAATGTGGGAGAAACAATTTTCTTTCTTCTTTTTGTGATACCGGGGATTGAACCTAGTGGCTCTGTACCACTGAGCTACAATCCTAGCCCTGAAATAATTTTCTTTAAAAACATACATTAACAATTGGGATCATAATTGTAAAAACTAGAATTAAGAGAATTTGTATTTTAGAAAGAAGAGGAGTGGTGAATTGGAGAGTAAAATATTACATCTATTGCAAGGGTGCTCTCTAATTGCTAAAATTAATTCCTCAGAAGTTGGGAGATCAGGCGGAAATACATGAAAGTCAACAATTTCTTGTTTGGAGAGGAGGAAATGAAAACTAAGACATTACTGAAGTTGGAGGAGGAGTTCTGATCCTGTTTTTAGCTATTTGTATGATGGGGATTTTATAAAAGGATGTTTAAAAAAACCTCTGGGGAGGGGTAGAGTTTGCAGATTATAGAGCGAAATATGTGATCTGAATGGTAGCAGAGGGCTATAAAGAGGAAGGAAACTAACAGAAAACAAAGGTGAAGACAATGGAGCAGAAATAGGGAAAATCCAAGGATAAATGAGGGGAGTCTTCCATTGTGAATTGGAGTGATGAGAGAGGTCAGGCAGCCTTAGAAAGAACAGGGCCAACCAGGAAGGGGTGGCGGGACCAGAGAACGGCCTGGAGATGAAGGTGAATTTGAAAACGAAATGACCCATCATGGAACTGTGTCAAGATCCCAGGAAGCTGGGGGTGAGAAGATGGAGAGGAAGGAATGGGGAGCAGGGCATGCACCACAAGGCTCGGCCACAGCCACCTGGCTGCAGCAGACACCACCCTTCTGAAGGGATTGAGATGACCAAGATCTTGAAGTACAGGTTGCTCAGGGGTCTGCAGTCACAAAAGGGTTTGGGGATTGCTTGAGTCAATCACTTGGTGGCATTTTTAATGCCACGTGGGAAAAATACCATTTTTAAAAAAAATTTATTTTTATTGTAAACAAATGGGATACATGTTGTTTCTGTTTGTACGTGGAGTAACAGCACACCATTTGCATAATCATACATTCACATAGGGTAATGAGGTTTGATTCATTCTGCTATATTTTCCTTCCCCCCCACCCCTCCCACCCCTCTTTTCCCTCTATACAGTCCCTCCTTCCTCCATTCTTGCCCCCACTCCCACCCCTCATTTTGTGTCATCTTCTGCTTATCAGTGAGATCATTCGTCTTTTGGATTTTTGAGATTGACTTGTCTCACTTAGCATGATATTCTCCAATTTCATCCATTTGCCTGCAAATGCTATAATTTTATTATTCTTTATAGCTGAGTAATATTCCATTGTATATATATACCATGGTTTCTTTATCCATTCATCAATTGAAGGACATCTAGGTTGGTTCCACAATCTGGCTATTGTGAATTGAGCAGCTATGAACATTGTTGTGGCTGTATCTCTGTAGTATGCTGATTTTAAGTCCTTTGAGTGGCCGAGGAGTGCGATAGCTGGGTCAAATGGTGGTTCCATTCCAAGTTTTCTAAGGAATCTCCACACTGCTTTCCAGAGTGGCTGCACTAATTTGCAACCCCACCAGCAATGTATGAGTGTACCTTTTTCCCCACATCCTCTCCAACACCTATTGTTGCTTGTATTCTTGATAATCGCCATTCTAATTGGGGTGGAAAAATACCATTTGATCAAGGAGGGAAAAAGGAACAGTAAAGTTATATTTTCAAAGGAAGGAAAGAGATTAGACTTGAACATTTTTCATAAAAGTCTCCAAAATGCTGAATGAACCCATGCACATATTTAAAACAACTTAACACAAAGTAGGTGCTCAGTAAATGCTAATTAGAATGTTGTTCTTTCATTAATCTTTATAAATTTGCAGTGCTGGGAATTGGGCCCAAGGTCTCATGCTAGACAAGCACTGCACCACTGAGCTAAACCCCTAGCCCTGATAAAACGTTTTTTTTTTCTTACTTCGATAAAATATTTCCTACTTTTTTTCTTTCCTCTCCTCTCGTGGTTTCTTATAAATTCAACTTAACTGCTTCCTCCTCCTTTACTGATTATTATATAAGAAGGAAAACCCCAGGAGAATTGCAAAAATCTTGTCTTTATTAAGAGTAGACTTCCATCACCACTTATTGGAATTTAATTTTGAAACCCACAACACAGGGATGCATTGTAATGTGGAGTTTTAAGAGCTTGAGTTGTGGTATTAGAAGGATTTAGATTTACATGCAGGGTTTTCATCTTACTAAGTCTGTGTTCATGTGGAGTTTGACTTCTATAAGTATAATATTCTCTTTATAATATAAAGATAAAAATGTAACTCCCCCCTTCCTGAAAAAAAAAAAAAAAAGGTAGTACCTGCTCTTTCAGAATTGAAAGTGACCATCTGATATTGTTTTCAAGGTCCTGCCTCTGGTATCAGCCTCTCCAGTCTTGTCCCATTGCATCCCCAACTGGGCCACTGGTAGTTTCCAGTTGCTGTTGGTAAAATCAGTCCAGGTGTGAGCATCTTGGTGTGACCAACTTGGGCCAATCTGAGCCTTCTCCAGGACATTTTGAATATTAATTTAAAAAGTAACTGAGGTTTTCAAGATGGCGGCCTAGAGGGTGGCTGCATTGCGTGTTGCTCCAGAACTCAGGATTCAAGAGAGGAGATATTGAGACGCTTGGGACCAACTCAAAGTAGCCGGGTGACTCTCACCCCCTGGGGGGGCATCCCGGATGGGACGGGGGTCCCGGAACGCAGGAAACTTTGTGAAGTAGAACTGCCGGCGAGACGCCCCTCCCCCGCTGGAGCGCCATAGAGGAGGCGGTCGGCACAGCGCTGGGACTCGGAGCAGCCACTGGGGCTCCGGCGGCTGCCCGGGGGAGGAGAGGCGGGGAGAACTGTGTGGACTCAGGACACCAGGGCCTGCCCTGAGGAGGAGGAGAGGAGCGTGGCCACTTGGATTCGGAAGAGACTGCGCCAGAAGCTGCAGGCGGTTGCCAGAGGAGAAGCCGCGCGGCGAGCTGTTTGGAATCAGAACGACGCTTCTGAACCCCGGGGCCTGCCCTGAGGACGAGGAGGAAGCGGAGCGGCCGCTTGGATTCGGGAGACTATACGGGAAACTACAGGCGGTGCCAGAGAAGGGGCTGCGTGGCGAGCTGTTTGGACCCTGACCACTTCTGAACCCCGGGGCCTGCCCGGAGGAGTAGGAGAAGGAGGAGAAGGAGCGCGGCGGGGTCCTTTGGACTCGCAGTGACTGCATTAGCGCTCCAGGCGGCCTGCTCAGAGGAGAAGGCGAAGAGTGGTGAGTATTTGGTCTTAAAGTGACAGCTCCTGAACACAGGGGGGCTGCCTGGAGGAGAAGCGTGGTGGGACGCTTGGTCTTGAGGGACCACACCAGAGCTCCGGGCGGTGGCCCAGAGGACCCGTGCAGCGGGTCACGTGGATTCAGAGCCACTCAGAGGGACTGCTCCTGAACACCCGGGGGGTTATCTGGAGAAGGAGGAGGAACGGGGAGGGTCACTTAGACTCGGAGTGATTGATTGCCCCGGGCTACGGGTGGTTGGTGGGAGGAGGAGGCACGAAGTGAGTTTCTTGGACTCCTAGTGACCGCACCGGCATACTGGGCGGCTGTCTGGAGGAAGAGGCCTGTGGCGGGTCTCTGGGACTCAGAGCGATTGTTCGGGGCCACAGGTGGCTGCTCAGAGGAGGGGCCACGCAGCCAGGCGATTAGGTGCTGAACAGGGTCCCAGGATCTAGGAGGCTTCTGGGTGGAAGAGCCGCACAGAGACAGGCTTAGGGCGGAGCGAAGGTTCCAGGCCTATGGGCAAATTCTCTGAGGAGGGGCAGCCTAAGGAGATTCATCTGCGAAGGGTGAGGCTCCCAGGCCCAGGAGGTAGGGCCGGGCCCCTGGAAACTTTGCAGAGGAAGGCAGCCCAGCCCAGGCAGTAGATGTAAATTGAGGGGAACCTCTAGGAGGAAACTGACCAGCGAGACCTCCCCACCGGGTGAGTCTTCCCTGCTGGGTGAGGTTTCCCACAAGGACAGTAAAACCAGAGGCTCAGGCCCAAACAGGCCTTGCCTCAGCCCACAGCCTAGGTCCCCTTTGGATGACCATTGGTCAACAAGTGGAGGCACCTCTGCCCACTAGCAGGGATATACCCCACCTGAAGGCCACCACTCCTAGAGAGGCAGCTTCCTTGTGGAGCACCGCATTATCAACCTCCTCCAAGACTTCAGCCTACTGAAGGCTAAGAGGGGATATATATAGAAATCTTCAGGGTCATTGTAAATCAACAGAGGAAATCTGCAATATCTCAGCGGTCCACTGATATCTGAACAACATGAGGAAAACAAGGAAAGAAAATGCTGCAAACAAATCTAGATGTTACATCAATAAAACCCAATGACAGCATGGCAGAAGAAATGACAGAAAAGGAGTTCAGAATGTACATAATTAAAATGATCAGAGAAGCAAACGAGGAGATGAAAGAGCAAATGCAAGCATTGAATGATGAGATGAAAGAGCAAATGCAAGCATTGATTGATCGCACCAATCGACAGTTAAAAGAGCAAATACAGGAAGCAAAAGATCATTTCAATAAGAGTTAGAGATATTGAAAAAAAACCAAACAGAAATCCTTGACATGAAGGAAACAATAAACCAAATTAAGAACTCCATAGAAAGCATATCCAATAGGATAGAACACCTGGAAGACAGAACCTCAGACATTGAAGACAAAATATTTAACCTTGAAAACAAAGCTGAACAAACAGAGAAGATGGTAAGAAATCATGAACAGAATCTACAAGAACTATGGGGATATCATGAAAAGGCCAAATTAAGAATTATTGGGATTGAGGAAGGCCTAGAGAAACAAGCCAAAGGATAATGAACAACCTATTCAATGAATAATATCAGAAAATTTCCCAAATCTGAAGAATGAAATGGAAAATCAAGTTCAAGAGGCTTACAGGACTCCAAATACACAAAATTACAACAGACCCACACCAAGGCACATTATAATGAAAATACCTAACATACAAAATAAAGACAGAATTTAAAGGCTGTGAGAGAAAAGAACCAAATTACATTCAGGGGGAAACCAATACGCATATCAGCAGATTTTTCAATCCAGACCCTAAAAGCTAGAAGGTCCTGGAACAACATTTTTCAAGCCCTGAAAGAAAATGGATGCCAACCAAGAATCTTATACCCAGCAAAACTTACCTTCAAATTTGACGATGAAATAAAATCCTTCCATGATAAACAAAAGCTAAAAGAATTTACAAAAAGAAAGCCAGCATTACAGAACATTCTCAACAAAATATTCCATGAGGAAGAGATGAAAAACAAAGAAGCAAATCAGCAAAGGGAGGAATTATCCTAAAGGAATTGTCAAATAAAGGAGGAAACAAGTTGTGTCAAACAAATAAATAAACAAAATTTTAAAAATGAACCAAATGACCGGGAAACCAAATCATTTCTCTATAATAACCCTGAACGTTAATGGCCTGAATTCATCAATCAAAGACATAGACTGGCAGGACTGGATTAAAAAGAAGATCCAACAATATGTTGCCTGCAAGAGACTCACCTCATAGAAAAAGATACCCATAGATTAAGGTTGAAAGGATGGGGAAAAACATACCATGCACATGGACTCAGCAAAAAAGCTGGAGTATCCATCCTCATTTCCGATAATGTGGACTTCAAGCCAAAGTTAGTCAGAAGGGATAAAGAAGGTTATTTCATACTGCTTAAGGGAAGCATAAATCAGCAAGATATAACAATCATAAACATCTATGCCCCAAACAGTGGCTCATCTATGTATGTCAAACAAATCCTTCTCAATTTCAGAAACCAAATAGACCACAACACAATAATACTAGGTGATTTTAACACGCCGCTCTCACCACTGGACAGATCTTCCAGACAAAAATTGAGCAAAGAAACCATAGATCTCAACAACACAATCAATAATTTAGACTTAACGGACATTTATAGAATATTCCATCCAACCAAGAGTGAATACACTTTCTTCTCAGCAGCACATGGATCCTTCTCTAAAATAGACCATATATTATGCCACAAAGCTAATGTTAGCAAATACAAGAAGATAGAGACACTAGCATGTATTCTATCAGATCATAATGGATTGAAGTTAGAAATAATGAAAGAGTAAAACACAGAAACTATTCCAACATCTGGAGGTTAAACAATATGCTATTATATGATGAATGGATAACAGAAGATATTAAGAAGGAAATTAAAAAATTCTTAGAGGTAAATGAGAACAAAGAAACATCATATCAAAATCTCTGGGACACTATGAAAGCAGTACTTAGAGGGAAATTTATTTCATGGAGCGCATTTAATAAAAGAAGTAAAACTCAACAAATAAACAACCTAACACTACAGCTCAAAGCCTTAGAAAAAGAAGAACAGAACAGCACCAAAAGTAGTAGAAGACAGGAAATTGTTAAACTCAGAGCTGAAATCAATGAAATTGAAACAAAAGAAACAATACAAAAAATTGACAAATAAATAGTTGGTTCTTCGAAAAAATAAACAAAATTGATAAACCTTTAGCAACACTAACAAAGAGAAGACGAGAGAAACCCAAATCACTAAAAATTCGGAATGAACAAGGAAATATCACTACAGACAGGATGGAAATACAAACATAATTAGAAGCTATTTTGAAAATCTATACTCAACAAAATAGAAAATTTCGAAGACATCAACAGGTTTCTAGAGACATATGAATTGCCTAAACTGAATGAGGAGGACATAAACAATTTAAATAGACCAATTTCAAGTACTGAAATAGAAGAAGTCATCAAAGCCTACCAACAAAGAAAAGTCCGGGACCAGATGGGTTCTCAGCCGAGTTCTACAAAACCTTTAAGGAAGAGCTCATTCCAATACTTCTCAAAGTATTCCATAAATAGAAGAGGAGGGAACCCTCCCAACTCATTCTATGAAGCCAATATCACACTGATACCTAAACCAGACAGAGACTCATCAAGGAAAGAAAATTTCAGACCAATATCCTTAATGAACATCGACGCAAAATTCTCAACAAAATTTTAGCAAATCGCATACAAAAACATATTAAAAGATAGTGCACCATGATCAAGTGGGTTTCATCCCAGGGATGCAAGGTTGGTTCAACATCAGGAAATCAATAAACGTAATTCACCATATTAATAGACTTAAAGTCAAGAATCACATGATTATTTCAATAGACGCAGAAAAAGCATTTGATAAATACAGCACCCCTTCATGCTCAAAACACTAGAACAAATAGGGATAGTGGGAACATTCCTTAATATTGTAAAGGCCATTTATGCTAAGCCCATGGCTATATCATTCTAAATGGTGAAAAGCTGAAAGCATTCCCCCTAAAACTGGAACAAGGCAGGGATGCCCTCTTTCACCACTTCTATTCAACATCGTTCTTGAGACTCTGGCCAGAGCAATTAGACAAACCAAGAAATTAAAGGGATACGAATTGGAAAAGAAGAACTCAAACTATCCCTGTTCGCTGATGACATGATTATATATTTAGAGGAACCTGGAAATTCCACCAGAAACTCTTAGAACTCATAAGTGATTCAGTAAAGTAGCAGGTTACAAGATCAATGCCCATAAATCCAACGCATTTTTATACATAAGTGATGAATCTTCAGAAAGAGAAATTAGGAAAACTACCCCATTCACAATAGCCTCGAAAAAAATAAATACTTGGGAATCAATCTCACAAAAGAGGTGAAAGACCTCTACAATGAGAACTATACAACACTAAAGAAAGAAATTAAAGAACACCTTAGAAGATGGAAAGATCTTCCATGTTCTTGGATAGGAAGAATTAATATTGTCAAAATGGCCATACTACCTAAAGTGCTATACAAATTCAATGCAATTCCAATTAAAATCCCAATGACGTACCTTACAGAAATAGAGCAGGCAATTATGAAATTCATCTGGAAGAATAAGAAACCCAGAATAGCTAAAGCAATCCTTAGCAGGAAGAGTGAAACAGGGGGTATTGCAATACCAGATCTTCAACTCTACTACAAAGCAATAGTAACAAAAACGGCATGGTATTGGTACCAAAATAGAAAGGTAGATCAATGGTACAGAATAGAGGACACGGACACAAACCCAAATAAATACAATTTTCTCATACTAGACAAAGGGGCCAAAAATATGCAATGGAGAAAAGATAGCCTCTTCAACAAATGGTGCTGGGAGAATTGGAAATCCATATGCAACAGAATGAAACTAAACCCATATCTCTCACCATGCACGAAACTAAACTCAAAATGGATTAAGGACCTCGGAATCAGACCAGAGACCCTGCAGATTATAGAAGAAAAAGCAGGTCCAAATCTTCACCTTGTTGGTCTAGGACCAGACTTCCTTAACAGGACTCCCATAGCACAAGAAATAAAAGCTAGAATCAACCACTGGGATAGATTCAAACTAAAAAGCTTTCTCTCAGCAAAGGAAACTATCAGCAATGCGAAGAAAGAGCCTACAGAGTGGGAGAATATCTTTGCCAATCATACTTCAGATAGAGCACTAATCTCCAGAATCTATAAAGAACTCAAAAAACTCTACTCCAAGAATTCAAACAGTCCAGTCAACAAATGGGCTAAGGAAATGAATAGACACTTCACAGAAGAAGATCTACAAGCAATCAACAAACATATGGAAAAATGTTCAACATCTCTAGTAATAAGAGAAATGCAAATCAAAACCACCCTAAGGTTCCATCTCACCCCAATTAGAATGGCGATTATCAAGAATACGAGCAACAACAGGTGTTGGCGAGGATGTGGGGAGAAAGGTACACTCATACACTGCTGGTGGGGCTGCAAATTAGTGCAGCCGCTATGGAAAGCAGTGTGGAGATTCCTTAGAAAACTTGGAATGGAACCACCATTTGACCCAGCTATCCCACTCCTTGGCCTATACCCAAAGGACTTAAAATCTGCATACTACAGAAATACAGCCACATCAATGTTCATAGCTGCTCAATTCACAATAGCCAGACTGTGGAACCAACCTAGATGCCCTTCAATTGATGAGTGGATAAAGAAACTGTGGTATATATATACTATGGAATATTACTCAGCCATAAAGAATGATAAAATTATGACATTTGCAGGCAAATGGATGAAATTGGAGAATATCATGCTAAGTGAGATAAGCCAATCTCAAAAAGCCAAAGGACGAATGATATCGCTAATAAGTGGAGGTTGACACATAATGGGGGGGAGGGAAGGGTTAGAGTTAGGGTTAGGGAGGGGGGCAAGTATAGAGGAAGGAACTACTGTATAGAGGGTAAAGAGGGGTGGGAGGGGTGGGGGGAAGGGAAAAAAATAACAGAATGAATCAAACAACATTGCTCTATGTAAATTTATGATTACACAAATGGTATGCCTTTACGCCATGTACAAACAGAGAAACAACATGTATCCCATTTGTTTACAATAAAAAAAAAAAAAAAAAAAAAAAATAAAAAGTAACTGAAGTTGAAAGAAGAAAACAGTGGAAATTTTGGCTATTTCTCCTGGTGTGCGGAGGATGTCCACTTATGGTGAGAAAGAATAAGCTCAATACATGAAGAAAAGCAGAGAAAGAGAGTCAATCAGGAAGTGAAGGGGGCACCTATCTTTACCAGTCTGTGGTGGCTTGAGTTCTGCAGAAGTCTGGTCTGCTTGCTTTTGTGATTGTCGATGTGATGAGCTCAACCTTCTAGCAACTCAAAATCAAGGCCTCCAATGGAGAGCACCATTTCGATTCAGATCTTTGCACCAGGCTATTTTGTATAGAGAAAGTAGAGTGTTCTGTGATGCAGGACCTGAGCAGTCAGACTTCCCTAGAGCTGCAATCTTTGCTCCTACTAAGTTTCAGACTCTATGCCAATGCGGGGTTACCCTTGGGTTAGGGTAAAGAATTCAGTTTCTTCAAATTTTAAAGGCTCACAATTATTGGACTTCGAGGCATCTAAAAATGCCTTTATTTTCTTTGTTTTTAAGCCAGACACTAAATTTGTCTCTTTATTATAGCACTTTACTGAAAGCTGCAAGAAGCTGCCAAAACATGCTGTATTCCTGAAATCTCCCCCCATTCCCTGCCGAGGTGCTGGGGATTGAATCCAGGACCATGAACATGCTAGAAACGTGCTTTACTATTGAACTCTGTTACTAGCTCCTCCCATTAAAAAATACCTTAGCATAGGTAAATATATTTATATGTTTCAAGGTGCATCCGGGAAACATTTAACCACATATTTTAAAAATCTGTATCATAAGGGTTGTCAATTTATTTTCTGAAAAAAAAAAAAAAAAAAGGGGGGGGGGATCCTCAATTCCCTCCAAGTTGTCTCCCTCATCCTCATCTTTCAGCCAGCCAGTTCTGGGTCTTAGGCAGGCTGACCTCAGCTTCGAAGTTCCAGAAATGAGTGTCAGTAATGGAAACACGAGCAATGAGTGTCAGTAATGGAAACACGAGCAATGACTGTCAGTCCTGGCTTGTTTACAAAGAAAAGGACTGCATTCAAAAGATATTGGGCAACTTAAACAATTACGTGGTTGAGATCAGGATCAGAACCTGCACAGGGGAGTCTGGGAGAGTGAATATTTGCTATTTCCAGACTACAATGGGAGCAGGTTCTATGTTCTACTAAGACTCAGAAGGAGAAAAGTTTTCCAAGTATAGGATGTGTTTTAGAAGTTTGGTGGTCAAAATATGACAAATGCTTAATATACAGGGTGACTATGCTGATGGGGCACTTTCCTCCTCTTCCTTCTGTTCCTATTTATTTTTGCAACAACATCCTGCTGTGGGGAATTTGTGTTTCTCTCTTCCTTGTGACCCAAAGAATCAGACCAGCTGGATTACATGTATCACAGATGAATAAAGCATATTAGAGGAAAATAGGGTGAAATCTGTGAAATAAGATTCTGAGAATTTTGATTTTATCAGAAATTAATTAAAAATATCAAAATATTTCTCTTAATGTTAAAAAGCAAAAAATTAGAATTCTTTATGATAAAACTTTGAAGATGTAGTCAAATTATACTTGGTAAAACTTTGTATTGCTCTAAGGAATGCTTCTCAAATTTAAGCTTTAAAATAGGGAATATTTAATATATTTAAGTATAGACAACCCAGTGTAAGTAACAACATTCCTTCATCATTTAGATTTAAATTTTTAAATAACCGCTTCCATCTACCTTAATTCAGAGGCAACCATTTTCAATGCCTCTCACTGATTGTTTTAGTATTTTACGTCTTTATAGGAAATACATAAAATATAACTATTTTCATTTTTTAAGACATTCCATGCTGACTTTCCAGTATATAATATAAAGATGAGGTCCCTTTTACTTTCCCTCTCTGTCATATTTCCTAGTCATCTTAGTAGATTGTAATTTTTGAGACCAGGTAGCCATGGTTTTTATTTTCACCTTGGAAATGCTATCCTCAGTAAAACTATTTTTATCCAGTGGTTTCTTTTCCTTTCTTGCACAGTTCTTTCCTCTGAAGCTAGTAATAGTTTTTGATTTTCTAAGTTTCCTTTATACTTTAATTACTCCCAAGCTCTTAACCATTTGTCTCAATCTCCTCTTAACACTTCAGTTGTTTTAGGCGTTCTATCACTTGCATCATTTGGGAGAAATTTCTGTGGAGACTTGAACCTGCTCTAATCTGTCATGGGTTCCTTCCTGAGGTCTGTCTTCATTATCATACTGTGGATTTCCTTTATCTATTTTGTATTTGATTCCAGATTTTGTAATGGCATTTTCTTTGTTTTTCTAATTTATTGTCTCTTGGTGGCACACGTGCCCCACTGTGTCCTGAAAAATGGTACTTAGATGGAAAGATTTTGGAGACCTTCTACGACTAAATATGTCTTTCTGCTATGAGTTTAATTGATAGTTTAGCTGGGCATGGAGTTCTAGATTGGAAATAATTTGCCCTCAGACTTTTGAATGTTCTGCTTTACTGACACCTGGCTTCCACTGTGGCTGTTGAGTAAACTAAAGTCAGCATACTGTGTCCCTGGAGCCTGTTTTCATTGGCCCAAAAACCTAAAAATGGATTTTACATTTGTCAGAGTTATAAAAACAACCCAACCCCTCCCCCAAATGAAGAATATGCGACTGATTGTCTGCTCCAAAGCCTAAAAATACTTCTTATCTGATCCTTTACAGAAAAAGTTGCTGGAGTGGTACCCTTAAAGTAGACTGAAGCTATTTTGAGTTTTGAACTTCGTGTTTGATCTTCTTTCCCTCCTTTTCTTGGAGATTATAGTAGGTTCTTGTTGGTCTTCTAAAATGTTTCCGTAATGTATCTCTATACTATCACATTTCCAGTCATTCTGCTTAGCATTTCCTAGACTCTTCCAGTCTAAAAACTCAGGTCCTCTGGACTAGGCAATTTCCCTGAACAATTAATTTGATAATTTTCTCATTTTTTCTATGTCTCTTTTTGAGGTTTGTACTATTTGAATGTTGGATATTCTTGACGGATACTGTAATTTTCTTACCTCTGTTTAAATTTTCAATTTCCTTTCCTTCTACTGTTTTCAAATTCTTTAAAATTTCCATTAGATATTAGTTGTTCTTGAAAATGTCATATTAGTCTGGTATGTGTTACTATAGTGAAATATCTGAGGTAATTAATTTATAAAGAGTAAAGGTTTATTTTGGCTTGTGTTTTTGGATGTTCCAGTCCAAGATTGAGTACCCTACTTCTTCGGGCCTCTGATAAGGTAGCACATCATAGCAGGAATGCATGAAAGAGCAAAGCAACCACCTCATAGGCTGGGAAGTGAAGGAGAAAGAGGAAGAGACCAGGGCCCCACCGTCCCCTCCAAGAGCATGACCCAATGTCCTAAGGACCTCCCCTAAAGCCATAACTCCTATAAGTCCACAGCCCCTCCCTATAGTACCACCCTAGAACCAAGCCTTCAATGCTGGACTTTTGGGGGACCTTCAACATCCAAACCATAGCAGTCTTCTTATTTTGTTCTTTTTAAAACTGAATTCATCATCTTTTATCTCTCTGTGCATACGTAAGGCTTATATATTTCAAAGTTTTTGTTTTCTCAGGTAAGATCCTGTTTCCTCCAGTCCTCTTTCTCCTGCTTGTTTGCTTTGATCTCTGTCTTTAGAATGGAACCTTTCTTCAGATGTCTGGAATCCTTGACTTGTCTGTTGGTAATTTAGAATGGAACCCTGCAGTCTGACCAGAAGCCTCTGTGTGCACAGGTGGAGATGGTGGGCCTGAAGTTCATGGTAGGGGTATCTGGCTACAGTCCATATTCGTGGAGGACACTGCCCACCAAATGTGATGATCTTACTTTGTCTCTTGAGATAGTTAAATTCTCTAGAAAAAATTCTGTCAAAATCTTGTCTGTTGAGTATAACTAAAAAGAACAACAACAAAGACCAGGAGGAAGTATGGTACATGAAGAATGAAGTAGAAATTTCTGAATTTCTTTGTCAGATAAGAGAAGAAGAATTTTTAAAAAAGGCTTAGGGAAGCGAACTTGAATGTATTTAATATGCAATACTTAAAACAAAATCTTGTCAATACTACTATTGTTCCAGGAAGCAAGTGAGGGAAGAGGACCATGGATTTCAGAATTCAACACGCAAAAACTCTCTTCACCTTGTTTTTAATATGCTTCCTCCTGTGCTGAACGTCTGCTACCCGAGGGAACCCTCTGTTCTGCATTTTTGAGGGAACCAACCTACAGTTCTCAAGGGAGCCAAGGAGGGAAGCCACCAAGCTACTCAGAGAGACACAGAAATCTGGAATTTAATTGCCTTTTAAACATACTTTCACCCCAACCTCCTATTTGAGCCCTACTGTCACCTGTATTTCCAGTACTTCTCATTGCCAGTTTCTAAACTTTTTTGGGGACATGCAGAGAAAATCGAGCTGTTTTTCTGCTTCCCCACTGTCAGCACAGGATTCCCTTTTCTCAGTTCTTTGAAGTAAGAAAATCCCATCTGCTTTCCAGCTACCAAAATTTGTTTCTGTTGTTTCCCATTCTCTTTCTCCTTTTAGATTTGTGCCTTAAAAACACATTTTAGTGGGGCTAGGGAGAAAGGGAAAGTAAATGTGTGTTCTCAATCTGCCATCACTCAGTTTAAACAAATCTTAGCATTTTGCCATCTTGGCTCAAGATTTTTATTTCTTAGGACATAAAGCAATTATATAATCAGTTGTAGGAATCTTTTGATCTCTCTTCAACTTTATTTCTCTCTTATCTTCCACCAAGGTAGCCAGCATCTTGACGTCAGTTAGTATCCTTCCCTTTCATGGTGATCTACCTTTATTTCATATATATGTATGCATTAAAATGTGCACTCTTGTTCCTCATGTCTTAAACTTTACATAAGTGGGCCTGAAGTTCACAGTAGGCATATCTGGCTTTAGTCCATTTTAGTGGGGAACACTTCTCGCCGCCACTTTAGATAAGTGGTGTTGCCTTCTGCAACGTCCAATATCTGAGATTTCTGCAAGGTGATAGATTTAGCTCTATTTCCTTCATTTCCACTTCTTAAGGAATTTACATTGGATACATACGCCCGGGATGTTTTCCTGTGCTTCTACTAACGTATATTCCACGCCAGCCTTGTATGGAAGCTGCCATTCATTCCTCCATGTCTTCTCAGTACTTGGAATAGTACATTTGTTCTTCAAATGTTAAGTGATGGGTTAAATTACCTGTGTGATACATGGCACAAAATATAACTTTAGAACTCTTTCTTTTCAAGTGTCATACAGAGTAAAGCAGAAGGTCATATTGAGTTCAGGCACACCTGAATTCTATTTGCCCTGACCTTTTTGGACTTTTATTTCCCAGAATTCTCTTTGATCATGACTACTACTATTTATGATGCTTTTCCTTAAAACAAAACAAAACAAAACAAGTCCAAGGTGTGGTAATTCTAGAATTTTGGTGCACAATGTAGGGGAAGGGAAAGTGAGCCTCAGACAGATGGTGATGCTGGTTCTAGGAGTTCTACTCTCATTTTCTCTCAGCTTTTGGATTCCAGTGCCAAGGTAGTTGTTAATCAGTGAAACATGGCTAGGAGTCCAGCTCTTCAGAAGAGGCTCAGTGTGACTTATGCTTCCTGGAATGATCGCATCTCCAAGAGACAGCGCAATCTGGCTGCTGTGATAGTAGAGGCGGTGTACAACCTTTATTAGCACAATCGGCTCCTCACCATTGCTGTGGGGGAATTGTCTTTCCTCATGTAGGTTTTCCTTCATGTTATGCATCTTACACAGGGCTCTACCAGCAGAACGTTGCAGAAAGTTTTGACATGGCTCACCTGTATTTCAGCCCTTTCCTGCTGACAGAAATGTAGGCAGAGGCCTCTTGGTATTTTGCTAATTTGTTTTTGCTTTTCCACAGAACACTGGAAAACATCTTTCAAATTCAATATATACTTGAAAACATGCAAATGAAAGTGAAATACAAGAATGCTGAACAACAGACAAACCTTAGAAGAGAATCTTGGTTATAAAGAGCAAAAAATATTTTAAGCATCCTAATTGCATCTTGCCTTCTATATTTGATCTCCAGCATTATGTTTCTATTATGAGTTATATGTTCTTTCTTTCTGTTATTTTCTTTTGTAACTGAACTCATGTCAGCTTATGTCCAGCAAGAATCCAATTCAGGTTAATTCTTTTCTATGATTGGCATGCCCGATATGTTCCCTCTTGGTCTCAACCAAATTAAGCATATAAGACCCATGTATTTCCTTACTAGGTTTAGCCATGTAAGATTTCTTGTTTGTCCTTATTTATAAAATAATAGGTAAAAGTGCAAAAAAAAAAAGAATGCTTGCCTAAATAGTGCTCTGCCCACAAGTATAGTGAGGCTGCTGAAGTGGAACCACTGGGTGGGAGGTGACTCGAAGGAGATATTTGTCCCTTGTGAGATGAATGTCCAAGTTTGGTAATATCTTAGGGATACATGTAAAACAAATGTGAATTACTTGAAAACTGAATGGATGAATGTCAACCCCAGTTGGACCTCTACTATTTTGTCCTCATATTCCCTTTTGATGGTCTTAAGCCCTGAGCCTTTCCTTTCCAATTACTGATATAGCACTCGCACTCATTATGTTTCCATGAGAGAATTTATTCTTATCTCTGCTATTGCAGATGTCATTTACATAGAAGCCCATTTTATTATCCTATCTGTACCACCCCACCTATGTCTTGTGAATGACAGAAAAATCTGAAGAGATTCACAAACAAGTGCGTGAGATCATCAGAGCATATTGCAACCCGACAACTTGGGACAGGCTGATGATGTCTTATTAATCAAGCACAGAAACCTGAAAGGTGAACCATGGAGGGTCCTAAATGCTCAAAGTAGCAAAAATGGATAACATTTTAAGTTTCTGTAGGCATAATACTGCTTCTTTCAATAATCTGAAAGTAAACTAAATAAGATTGCTGTTTGAGAGCTAAACATTTAAAACTGGCATGTAATTAATTTTCTCTTTAAGAAAGAGAAGGCTTCCCATGTTTATGAAACCAGACAGAGAACATACTGAAATTGTTAACATATTAAAGGAAATTCTATGTCCATGAGAACGGGTATCGAACAGCAAAGGAAGCCTACTATGAGAAGGGTGCAGGAGTGAAAATGGCTAAAACCATATGGAGAGAAGAGTGTACACCTG
Organism: Sciurus vulgaris; assembly: GCF_902686455.1. NCBI lineage: Eukaryota > Metazoa > Chordata > Mammalia > Rodentia > Sciuridae > Sciurus > Sciurus vulgaris. Next base: position 26,449,714 of record NC_136476.1, read on the forward strand.
CCTAAGGATTTGATTTTATCTTCCTTTTGTAGAGATGATGTATATTATGTAATTTTAGTCAGTTACTATTAAAGATCCAACTCATAGAATGAACTGTGATTTTATATTCACTAAGTTTCTTTCTTATTATAACTTGGTTTCCTGAGTAGTTATTTTACTAGAGAAACAGAATGTTCAGACCAATGGTTTAAGTGTATGGGCCTCTTGGCATTTTATTTCACTGTAAATAAATAAATGGACCTGCTGGTTTCCTATATTATTCTTAGAATTCAGTCAATATGAGTTCATTTCTGAACAATGGATTCTAGAAAATTCACTAAGTCTATCCTACTCTGTGAGATCGAATTTGAAAGAGTCAGCTGGTGATACCCCTCCCTGTCTCAGTGCACCTGTGGACTACAAGACCTCAAGCCTCAGGGAAGAAAATGTAGCAAGGGAAACTGTATCTGAGGTATTATAAAAATACGGGTTGCCAGTTGTGATGCACTCCTGTAATCCAGAGGCTAGGGAGACTGAGACAGGAGGATCACAAGTTCAAAGCCAGCCTCAGCAACTCAGCAAAGCCCTAAGCAACTCAGTGAGACCCTGTCTCTAAAAAAATACAAAAAAGGTCTAAGGATGTGACTCAGTGGTTAAGTGCCCCTGGGCTCAATCCCTGATACTAAAATCATCATCATCATCTGGGTTTCAGATTTTCCCCTACTGGGCCAAGATGTACTGTTTTTATCTAATCTCACCACCCAATTTCTACTATTCATTTTTCTTCCCTATTTGTTTTCCCTATTCCCATCTTGGTTACTTTAGTCACAGTTTATATGCAACAGGCCCTCATAATCCTGTCTGCCCCCGCATCCGGTGGTGAGTATAATCACCCATTTCCATAGCAGGACTTCTGTTCAAAGGCACATGTCAATATCAGGACTTCTCCATTTTCCTGTTATGGGAATTAGGGACAGTGGTGAATTAAGAAGGCCTCTGATTCCTTTTCTAAGGGGGGTTGTGAAGATGCTGGGACAGGGCAAATCTCTTCCATTAAGACGCTTCTCTGGTGTTGAAAATGAAGAAATCAAGAGGCAGGGAGAGTCCCTGGGCAACCTGAGGCAGTGGCTGCTCCACTCCAGCCATTTCTTTTGGGCAAAACCTGGTATGCTGAATCAGACTAGTAAGGATTTTTTAAAAGACAAATGTTTGTCGACTAATTTCTTCCTAACCTGATTCCCATACCATTTATTTTTAACATCCTAACCAAAACCAGACCAAAAAAAGAAAAGAAAAAGGAAAAGTTTCAGGATGATAAAAATAATCAAGCATATCAGAAAATATAACCTTCCCAAAATAACAAAAGAATATAAATCACATGTCAGAAAAATATGCCAGGCAGTAAAAGTGGCAATTTTTACCTCAAGTATTTTCAATGTCCAATCTTTATAAGCTCTCTATATGTCAGTTTGTGGTATTTATGGTTAGATTGTAAAAGTGAAAGGCTCATATTGAGGGCCCCGTCTCGATACGGGTGTTATGATCAGGAGATGAATCTCATGTAGGTGCAGAGCCAGTTCTGGGGCAAATTGCTGACCACTGGATCTGGAGGCTGTGATTTCATACTCACATTATATTCAGGCACCCCAGTCTTTGTGGGCAAAATTTCAGGATTTTTAGTAATAAAGCTTGTGAGGTTTGGATTGCAAGTAATTGAAAGAGCAAAAATGCACAGAGATTGATCTTACAAATGTCACCTTTTGCTCAAAGAATAGGTGCTGTGAGGAATGGCGAAGTCCTCCAAGCTTGAATATCTTGGCACACTTGAGAGTAGCTGCCTCTTCTCAGAAGGTCACCTAAACATAGTCATTTACTTGTGTCCCAAGCTGTCCCCCTGGGAGGTGTGAGCTGTTGGGTGGGGAAGGCAGCTTTGAACTTACAGTTTGGGATTTCAGGAGATGGGCTTGAGGGAGAGGGCACTGCTCCTAGCTAAGAGTGCCCTTCTTAAGAATTGTGTTCTCCTGACTGATTACATTCACGTGTGAGTCCCTGGGACCACATCTTTATAAATAGCCCTTCTTCCATAACGGAAGACTGTTAGGGTTTCCTTATGTGGTATCCCCCAAAAAAGCACATGTGTGAGACAAGGCAAGAACAGTCATTGGTGAAATGATTAGAATATGAGAGGTGTAGCCTAATGGTGAATAAATCCACTGGTAAGGATCAACATCTTACCTCAGAAGTAAGTACCACTGGCTGATAACTGTAGTTAGATAGGGTGTGGCTGGTGGAGGAGGTCACTGGGCGCATGACTTGGGGTTTATATTTTATCCCTGCTGAGCAGAGCTCTCTTTTCTTCTTCTTTTTTCTTTTCTTGGGTGCTGGGGATCGAACCCAGGGCCTTGTGCTTACAAGGCAAGCACTCTACCAACTGAGCTATCTCCCCAGCCCCTCTCTTTTCTTCTTTGTCACCATGTCCTGAGCTGCTTTCCTGTCATGCCTTTCCACCATGATGTTCTGCCTCACCTCAGGCCCAGAACTATGGATTTGGCTGACTGTAGACTGAACCTTTGAAACCATGAGTAAAATAAACGTTTTCTCCTCTGTTGTTCTTGTCAGGTCTTTTGCTCACGGCAACAGAAAGCTGACCAAAATAAGGACTAACTAATCCAGATCTGTTTCCTAGTAATGTGGAAATTTGAACTTAGAGAACAAAACCTTGAAATGCTAGCCAAACCCCACCACCTGAATGAGAAAGAGTAAAACCTGTGTTCAAAGACAAGAATAAAGAAGCTATGCAGAAAAGGGACAAGACAAGGAAACGGGATTTCTTAAGATTTTCCAATTTTCCAGTTGCTAATGTTTGTCTTATTAAGATTGGTTATGTTTTTGATTTTGGGTTTAATGAGACACCTCTGTATATTCTTATAGTAAAATCCTCCTATTATTTTAATGCTAGAACTGGTTACTTTGTAACTCAAAGAGTCTTAATTAAAAGTAAAGAATAAACAGAAACAATGACACCATCAATGTTTCAGCTTTTCTCAATAAGGACCATTTTAATCTGGGTAGATGTTTCCGAGTAATTAATTTGGACCTACTTTTTGTTCCAACCATAAATCTTCACAGTGTTAAAACCTCTCCAGAATAACTAAAATTCCCTTTAAGGATTTCAAATAAATAATTCCCCAAATTGAGGGATGAATATAGTAATAATTGTCATATTTTCTTGAGTAAAAGAAACTTTAATAATTTTATCTTTGAGAATGTGGGGTATATCTTAAAAGCACAATGTTCATTTGAAATATTCCAATCTTTTTCTCAGAGAAGCTGTTAATAATATGACAGAGCATCTGATAATTGAGGACACCTCAGAATCCAGGAAATGCCACATGTTAATGTATCACACTTCATGTCCCTTTCTATGCTATTATTCTCGGTTTCCCAGATTCTGAGATTATAAGAAATGACTGACCTATTTTGAGGATTCCTGTCAAAATAATTGTGCTTGTGGAATCGTTGGTCTTATTTCCCCAAGATATGGTATTTGACCTGGGCAAAGTTTTCTTATATTGTTTTCTTCTCGCATCTTGAGGGCACTAGAAGTGGGGACACCTGGGTTGTAGAGTCACACACATCACAGAACCATGGCTGCTGGGAGAGAGCTGGTGGCCTTCCTGGACCTCCTTTAGGGTCTCCTACTTGGTGAATCCATTGTCATGTAAGAGGCATATGTTTTCATTTTTGCTTGGCACGTGGATGGTTAAACAAGCAAAAAACAACGATAACAAAAAACCTTTTAAATTTTCACTGTGCCATTTTCCTCAAAATTTAAAAAAAAAATAAAACCTCAAATACGATATTGTTTAACAACAACAACAACAGTAATTCTTTGAAATCTGAATGCTTTGGTCCTTAAATAGATGCCACTTATCTTTCATTACGTAGAATTGCCTGTTAGAATAGTTTGCAATTTAAATACATAAAACCACTAGAACAAGTAATAGGAAAATCAATCTTTATTCTTTCAGATTAAATAAACCTGCTCATGAAAACTATCTTACATGGATGCCAAAATATATCTAGAGCTTGTGTATGGGGTCATTAGAAAACAGCAGATAAGTCCTTTAAAGTAGGTGATTTCTGTCTTTTCCTTGGTAGAAAAGCTGGTTCTCAGGCACCAAGAAATTTTTGAGTCCAAGTCCACACTGCATTCCAGAGTGTTACGGGGGGGAAATGGTGAGGTTTGGAAATGGAGGGACTTTTTAGGAAGATGGGTTTCAGCACCAACTGACGGTTCTTATGTGATCTTTCTAAACTCCCACATTTCTAATGAGGAATCATATTAATACTACTTATGAATGATCATATATTAGAGAAAGCATGTAATACAATTAGCCTGATCACTGATCTGTGCATTGGCTGACACTTAGTAGGTAGCTTCTGTCATCTTCATTGTCATTATCGACAACTTACCACCTGCCAGAGAACTCCCTTGGACCATTCTATATGAGGGTCACATGTTGGACTTCTCTAATTAATCACTCTTTCCTTGTGTACTTGGTAGAGGATGTTGTGGTTTAGATATGAGGTATCCCCCAAAAGCTCAACTGTGAGACAATGCAAGAAAACTTAGATGTGAAAGGATTGGGTTATGAGAGCCTTAACCTAATTTTTGCATTCATCTTCTGATAGGAATTAACTGGGCGATAACTATAAGCAGGGAGGTATGGCTGAGGAGGTGGGTCATTGTAGGTGTGCCTTTGGGGTACATATTTTGTCTATGGTGAGGGAAGTCACTTTCTGCTTCCTGGTTCCAGATCCTGAGCTATTTTCCTTGCCTATACCTTTCTGCTGTGAGGTCTGCCTCACCTCTGGCCCAAAGCAATGGAGCTGGCCATCTATGAACTGAGACCTCTGAAAACTCTTAACTCCAAATAAATTTTCCTCCTCTAAAATTTTCTTGTCATGTCTTTTGGTTGCAGCAATGAAAAAGTTGTCTAAAACAGATGAGAGGCTGTAATTGAAAAGTGCTGCTTTAGTTCTTAGTTGCAACTACACAGTCTTCTTTTGCAAGTTTAAGCAGAAATGAGTTTACTTAAGAATATTAAAAAGCACGGAAGTTTCCTGGAAGTCTGAAAGAATAGCTTCTTGGCTAAGCTTGCATTTCAGAACCATACTGCTGAACTGACCTGGAGAGGGGGTTAAGGTCACCACCAACCCAAGTCAGGACTGCCTGCTGTCATCAGGGAATTTTTGTTATTTTTTTGCCCCTAAACTACACTGTTTCTGCTATGATCAAGAAGTTTCCAGTACCACCAAAAGCTCTAGCATAAGCAAAGTAGACATACCATCTTCCACTCTTCTGTATCTCTTCACAATCATTTGGGTGTGTCTGAGGGGTGGCACTTAAATCACAAGTCTGTTCTCTAAAGCGAAGGTGGTAAGGAAAGGTTTTTTTTTTTGTGTGTGTGTGTGTGTGTGTGTGTGTGTGTGTGTGTGTGTTTGTGTGTTTATTGCGGTGCTGGGGATTGATCTCTGGGCCTTATGCTTACAAGGCAAGCACTCTACCAACTGATCTATATCCCTAGCCCTAGGAAAGGTTTTTTTTTTTTTTAATATTTTTTTAAGTTGTCAGTGGACCTTTATTTTATTTATTTATATGCGGTGCTGAGAATCAAACCCAGTGTCTCACACATTCCAGGAAGCACTCTACAACTGAGCCACAACCCCAGCCCCAAGGAAATAGGGTTTTTGTTTGCTTATTTGATTCTTTGTTAAGAAGGTGGGATTTACAATGCAGTGAATTATCAAAAGATTTTGGTAGCCACAGGGATAGCACTATGTATTAGGTGTGTTAGAAGCATCTTTGTCCTGTCTCATCAAGCTGTCAAGGCATGAAGGCAATCCTTATAATCAAAATGATGACCCCAAATTGTCAAGATTTCCAGGATCTATTTTTGCTATGTGGCTGTCCTGGTTACCAAGAGACAAATTGAAAATATAACTCATGTTTTGCACATTTTGTGATTTATACAGGTCTGTTCACATCATTGCATGTTTTTCTCACAAAATCCTGGAAGGTGGTCATTATTAATTACATTTACATAAAGGAAGTTGACAATCAAAGAAAATGTATTTTACCAAAAGTCTTCTAGCCATGAATTGCCAGATCTAAGGATACAATAAAGACTCTATCTGAATTGGTTCTTTCTGACTTAAAACCTATCAATGATTAAGAAAGCACTCTTGAGGCAGTGAGTTCAGAACAAGCTCTGCCATTTATTAGTCTGCCACTTAAACTCCTTGAGCTCAAGTTTTCTCATCTGTGATGTGAAAATGATGGAAATATCCACCTTGTAAGGTTATTGTGATGATTAAATAAGATAACAAACTCATCAGCTAGTACAGTATAACAGTAGGCAGTCAATGAATCATCTGGTATCATTACTGTTATCAGAACAATCATCTGTATTATACCACATCACCTCAAGAGAACCGGGGACACACATTTCTCATTATCATGAATATGTGTTCCAAATCGCCCTAGACAACAGAATTATTTATAGAGTACCCAGGCAGACAGGAACTTGGTTCTATTTACTGACCCTTTAAGAACTAGGGTCAACTGCCATTTTAAACTTACAAGCAATTTTCTTTCTCTAAAGTAGAAACTTTATTCACATTTGTGCAGATTCACTTTGTTCTGGTAAAGACCACCCAGTGACTCCTTCAAGGTATTTTGATATCTGGCAAAAACTCCACTTTTGTGTTTTCCCACAAATTTGCAAGGTGTCTAAGGAGCCTTTAGAAGTTCTGATAGCTGGGTAAAGTCTGAGTACAGGGAAGGGCAGCAGAAGTTCTGAGAGGAGATCACCCTACAGGAGGAAGGAGTGTGAATGAGTTAACCCAAAACAGCACAGGGCAATTTTTGTTGGAGCATAAATTGCTTCGAGGTATAATCACTGGCTGAAGATGGGAACTCTGATTTAGAATGTGGTCTACATTGGGGGGAAAATCGGTGAATTGAAAGAGCCAAGAATGCAGCAAATGGAAGTAAGGTTGGGTTTGGGTGGGGACATCCATGGTTGAACCTGGCAGTGAAATTCAAGGCATTGCATGTATGAGCTTTGTGAAACTCCTTGATTTGGGTCATTACATAGTACCCTCCAGCAGCAACGGCAACAGTGGCAGGAAACAGGCATTCCTTCTGATTACCAGATTTTTCTAGGACCTATTCTAATGAACAAAACTTTGAGTTTCCAGTGGCACTTTCCTGATTTGGTTATAGTGTCAACTTCAGCACAGAATGAGGTATTTCTTTCGTTTACTTGGATGATCTTAATTTTTTTTTTGATGGACACAATACCTTTATTTTATTTTTATGTGGTGCTGAGGATTGAACCCAGTGCCTCACACACACTAGACAAGTGCTTTACCACTGAGCTACAACCCAGCCCCAAACCACCTTACCTCTGAAAGCAAGAAAATCCATGTGGAATCTGTTGACTGAGAAAGCATACTTGGGAGTTTTGATTATAGCAAAAAAGGGAGTTTCAACAAATAAAAAAATATATAAAATATTTAAGAAGGAGCTTCTTCAAGCAAAGGTGGCATGCTTATATACATTTTTTGCCAATATGTGTAACTGGGGGATTTGCTGACATTTCAATTTGCATGTGAAAGAAAATATAACCTTGTAACCAGTTTGGTATAAGCCCAAACTGGTAAAGTATGAGTTACATATATAAATAGCTATTGAGAATGTGCTATGGAAACAATCAAGTGCTATTAAAGGTCCTGGTTTGCCCATCACCAAAGGTAAAGCCACAGGCTAACAATCACTAAACAGTGAGAATGGTGATCTTCTGCATGTACAACACACAGTTTGATTTTATTTTTGGATTAAAAAAGTGGCTCAAGTATCTTTTTAAAGCTTAGTTGACCAAAGGGAAAGCTCCAAGTGGGAAAGGATCCTATGCCCTAATCTCTCTACATTTCTAGAGGAGCCCACAGCCTTGAGTGGTCTAGAGTAAAGATCATAAACTGTAGTCAGTTGGAACCAGATTCCAGCTAACCTTTCTGAGGCCCAGTTTCTCTTCTGTAAAATGGGGATAAACATTTCTAATTATGAAGCTATTATGGTCCCAGTGTTGCATAACACAGGAAGGGGCTCTAGCATGATCAACACATGTTGATTTCCTTCATCAATTTCTCTTTCTCTGTGTTCAGCAGAGAAATGAAAGGAAGGGTTGGGACCAGCAGCCAATGAGCTCTTTCTTCATGTTATTGGCAGGCCTCCAGAAAACTTTTCTGGCGATGATTTGATAGTTCTCCCCTAAAACAAAACAAAACAAAACAAAACAAAACACAAAAACCCACAAAAAACCCAACAACAACAAAAAAACACAACCCCTTTGGGGGCTTCATGGTTTGAAAATAGCTAGTGAAATTTTGATGATTTGGATGGGTTATTTTGGTTGGTAATGGGAATGGGCTAATGACGTTACAGTCTCCATTTCCACACTGGCGGTTTGCTTCCGATAAAACAAAAAATCTATTTCAGGCCATTGTCTGCCTTTTTCATTCTTGGCAACTGTGAGCCTGGGGTATGAGAGTCAGCAGGCAAGGGCATTTTGGTGACCCTGCTGCAGGCAATGAAATTGATTTATCTTGAAGAGCAGGCCTCAGGAGGGATGAAGCAGAACAGTGAGGCCAGTCATGAGGCAGCCTGCCATGACTGAGGGACAAACTGAGCCAGGACAGACCCTCCAGTCTGCCATGGCATGCCAATTCAGAAGGAAGGTGTTTTCCAGCTCCTTTTAATAAGGAAAAATAAATGAAGCAGAGTGTGTGTAAGTAACCTGTTGAAGAAAGTCAGGAGCAGAAATAGATATAATTCCATGACTTTGGATTCAGAGAGCTTATCCGCTAGGCAAGAGTCCAAGGCCACGCCTTCCTGTTTTACATTAAGGCAGACTCTTTCACTGCTAAATTGGTCTTGGTTCTTTAGACTTGCACAAAAATTAATAAAGGTCTCCTTTCCTAATTGCACAATCAAAATAAATTATGTCCACAAATTAGAAGGCAAGGAAATTGCATGTGCATTTTGGGTGCCCTGATAATGTCCTGCAGTAAATTGTTTTCATATAAATTGCATGCTTAATTAATCGCTTTAAAAAATGCCCGTGTATTTCCTTGCGAATACATCTCTGCCTGCAATTCATAAAATGCAAAGACAAATTAAATTGCCGATCCCTATATAAAAGTGTCGCCCTTGGTGTATCCTGTCTACGCTTAGTCATTCTGCCCTCTTTTCAGAGAGTGCAATAAACTCGAGGAAACTCTTCCTTTCTGAGTTGCCCCTGGGTGTCTGATTCAACAGATTTGAGGTCTCTCCTAAATTACAGCTGGACAAGGCAATAAAGCTACTCTGCGCCACAACTGGTAGTGTCGAAAATCTGCCTGGCTTAGGTGACTTTTGAGACCACTCTCAGGCTGAAAGAAAGCTTAAGGCAGTGAGGTTTGGTCACACTAAAAATTATAATTAAAATACACCCCCAAATTCAAAATGAAAACTCCTCCAAAAATGCATATTGTTTCATTTTGATTAAAATATAGAAAAGTATACAAAATTGCTCCCATAATTCCAATACCCAGCTATAATCACAGATAATCAAGTCCTTTTTGAACAGAATATTAATGTTAGAAAAATTAAAATGATCACTGGCCCATTTAGATGATTTGTTTAGAAAGTTATTTTATTTTTAGGGATGAGTTTGAGTTTGCACAATTTTATCATTAGCGAATTTGTCTTCTATTTCAAGCTCCTACATACAGTATGCCTCAGTAGGCAAAAATTAATGTCTAAAACAACCCTGGTATGGTTTGCCTGCTGCAACCCTTGTGCTCTGATTTCTAGAACAAAACTGTATGAACAGAAAGTAAAGGGAATGCTTTACTAGATAGCAGAATTCATCAACAAAAATTTAATGCTTGAAAATTTTGTTTTATAAAAAGATTTCAACAAATGTTCTTGATACAGAAACTCTCCTTCAGGCTTCCCCTTTCATATAGGGGTTGGGCGAAGTCACCCTGAGACTCTTCTTACTCAGCCCCATGTTATCTGAGTGAGAAGGGGACCCAGCAGAGCTAAGCTCCCTAGCCAGTCCAGCTGGGCTTTAGCTGATAATCCTTGCAACTGGAGCTGGAGGGTTGGTCTTTTGCAAACAAAGAAAACAAGTCAAAGGGAACTAAGTTGGCCTAATTTGTGGGGTGTCTGGGCTGAGGTGCTTATTCAGTCTGGTGGAGCCCAGGGTGGACTTTTTGTTAAGCTAAATTACAACAAAAGAGTCAAACTGAGGGTGAAAACCCACAGAAGTTATTTCTGGTGACACCCCAAAACAAAAATCAAAGCCAACCCTTCACTGAAGTGTTTTTGCAGACACTGTGAACTTGACCCTGCTTCTGGCCCCAGTACTATTCAGGGTGCATCAGGGGAAACTCAGCTCCTCCCTCAAACAGTGACATCTGAGGTCTTGTTTGGAATGACGCAACTGTCATTCTCCCACCATGTCTATGATTATACTGAGAACTTTCAGGCTGATTCAAGCAGCTTTGGATATAAAGGTCCCCTCAGGTTACACAAAAACTTGAAAAACTTATCTTTAAGCAGATTCCAAGGGTCCTATAAATGTACTAAAGTTGGGGAAAAAAAGTGGCCATAGGAAATAGTGAGACCAGATAACAAGTAATTCTAATTCCTTCTGATTATTGAATAACGGAAAAACATTTTAAAACCACATTAACCACTATCTCAGTAAATTATGCTACCATAAAATGTTAAGTAAAAGAGTATAAATATTTATTTGAGATATATGCATGTGGCATGTGCCTGAATACATGAGTGTACAAATATACACATGCCTGAATATAATTGTGATTCTTGATAAACTGACGAATTCAGCAAAGTTAGTATTTGGCATTATTCTAAGTCATTTTGTTCATTGACATTCCTTTTCTTTTTGGCTTGGTTAAGTTCCCTCCTCCCCTATTTCCTTTTCTAGATATCATTTCCCATTTAGGCTTGCTTTTTGTCTGCTGATGGTGAAGAATGCTGTAGGTATGAGCATTGAATACAAACGTCCTCTTCTTTAGACACTTAAAGTCTGTGAGCATGTCTACAAATTCATGTAAAACATCCGGCACAGAACCACACTATTGTCCGCATAAATCCAGTGATTTCCAACTTGGTAATGTGGAGCCTTTTTACAGTCTGGACCCTCAAGTCTTGTAAGGGTAAAATGATAAAGTTTCCTTTGAGAGGAGAGGCAAGCATCTCACCTCCTTTCCCTTCTTAATATATATAATTTGACTCTTGCGTGTCCTTCAAATGTTCATGTGTTAAAGGTTAGGTCTTCAGAATGGCACCATTGGGAGGTAGGGGAAGCTTTGAGAGGAAGGACCGAGAGAGGTCTTAGGTCATTAAGGTGGACCCTAAGGCAATAGGGGAACCCTGACCCCTTCTTCACTCTTTTGCTTCCTGGCTATAAGGTGGCCAGTCTTCCTCCACCATGTACTCCTGCCAGAATATGCTGCCTCACTACAGACCCCAAAGCAAAGGGTCAGTCCATCATGGGTTGAAAGCTAAAACAGAACCAAAATTAATATTTTTTTGTAAGTTGATTATCTCAGGAACTTGTTATAGTAGTGTGAAGCTAACACACTCCTTGAAAACATAACAGACTTGATAAGAAGCCTGACTTTTTTTTTTTTTTCTTTCTTTCTTCAGTACTAGGAATTGAACCCAGGAGTATTCTCCTATGGAGCTACTTCCCCAGCCCTTTTTATTTCTTATTTTGAGACAGGGTCTTGATAAATCGCCAAAGCTGGACTCAAACCTGGAATCCTCCTGCCTCAGACTACCAAGTCTCAGGGATTACTGGTGTGCACCATGGTGCCATGCTAAGAAACCTGATCCTTTGTTGTTATATTGAAAGACCTGGTTCTTCTGATCCTTAGAACTGTAAATACACACCCTCTAAGTTACTCCCTACCAAGTAAGGTACACAGGAGACAAAGTGCATTTATTTATTTTTGGGGGAGATAAAATTTCATTGTTTTCTCTTTCATGTCACTGGGTAAATTTTTGTCAGAATCTTCTCTTGTCACCTTTTTACTATTTTACATATATATAAACCTGACATCTACTCTTTAATGATAATGCCCATTTTCTATAGTGATATGAAGAAGGCTTCTCTTGGCAGGATTATTTTTATTTCCCAGCTGCCTATAGAAGTACAGCTCTATCTACAGGCTCCTGGAAACTTCTTTAGAAAAGAGACATTTGAGTGTGGAATGATTACTATTACAGGTATTAAGATGGTCATATTGTTGGAGACACATCCCTGTGGTTACCAGTGATTGCTGGCAGGTGCTTACGTTCTGGAAGGAATGAAGATACCCAGGACTGGCATGTTGTCTAAAGAGAACCAGTGTCTTGGAAAGTGGAGATTTGATATTTTTGGTGCCTAGCAGGCTCTCAGTATTTATTGAATGAATGAATAGCTAGTAAGTCCAAAGTTAGTTTGCTAGAAGTGTGATTTTACAAGGTAGTTAGGAACCCCTTGGGAAAGGGGTGAGGGTTTGATTGTAACTGGGCCTTACTCACCAGAAGGAAAGCACATTCTAGGTACGGTCTGAAGGTTGCTATTCAAATCTATCCCTTTCTGGCCCAATCTTAGGAATTTGTTTCTGGTTCTATGGAGTTAAAAGAATGTGGATAAGATGTGACAGAACTCTTCCATTCAAAACTTTGAAAAGCAGAAGGGTGGAAGCCATATTGCTTTCTGGCTTCTCTGAAAGGGTCTTACAGAGCAGAGGAGTGAGTGTCTTTGTTCCCTCTTCATCCTAGACCATAGTTTGGCACTTCAGAGCTCAAGGGTGATGGTAGTGGAGCTGGATGGAGTTGACTGGTTTGTGAGCACTTGCAAAACCGTCCATGGGGATGAATAGGGAAGAGTTTCATGGTGGGGTGGGTACTATGGCCTTTTAGTAGCAGGTGAAAGCAGGAGTTTATGATACTTGAATTGTCCCTGTCATTGTTACTGTGACAATACTCTCAGGTATGAAAGGTCTAGGTAAATTTATGTTTTTGAAAGCAAATATTACACTTACTCTATTATTCTATTAGAAGACTTTAGCATATGAACCCAGATTCCCTCATATCTATTTAGAACAGTAATAACAGGGTAAAAATTTAGCTTTCCTCAATTCCAAACCAGTTATTAGGACAATAGTGTAGTCTGCCTGATGCTGATGAAAAATAATATTCTGTATGTATTTTTTTCTTAGACTTTATAATTTTACTTCTTTTTGAATAAAGACAAAGGGATATGATATCACCATGATTCTCTAACTGTTGCTTCTAAACCAAGATTTCAAGTGGGGCTAGTTTGTGGCTTTTATGTCTATTTCTCCTATTCTTACTCCCCACTTTCTTTCCTTGTTGAAGTCTTTAACTCCTCCAGACACCATAAGAAACTGAGCTTTAAGCATCTGTTTTCTGTCATCCCAGCTGACAGTATATTTTCAGAACTCTGGAATTTCTACCATTACTTAATCTTATATCCGGGAGCAGAATCTATAAGGCTAGAGCAGGAAGCAAAGTCTGTAAACTCTCTGGGATCCTGTCCTAAATTTTGCCTTTTGGAGGAGCTGGGGTAGGGGGAACTGATAAGCTTTAATCTGTCAGACTATGTGCCAGGCTCCCTGGGATTTCCTAACTGAAATGGAGCAATGATTTCTCAGGCCTCTGAAGGTAGTTGTGAGTAGGGAGCTGGGTAGATTTGCCTGTTTTGAGTAAGTCCAAGTTTTGGAACAGGATGTAGAAAATCAGAACCAAACAATAGTGGAAATGCAGGAAGCATGCACAAATATAAAATTAATGGCAGGATTTTTAGTGGCTCAATTGTGTAAGTCAGTTTTCTAAAGTCTGTAAATTATTGCTCAGAGAATATGGAAGGAAGAAGGCAAATTATTATCAGACAGGCATATAGTTCTTCAGACATGTAATCAATTTAAATTGGATTTTCTGCACAATATATAGTGCTGTCCTTCATCCTCCCAGAGGGTGTTTCTTTCTAGAAGTTAAGATGGGGTGCAGGGCAAAAAATATAGGCTCCAGCACCAGGAGATGCAGGTTTTGTCATAATTATGGCATATCTTGGGCAAAATATTAGTCTCGCATGGTCTTGATCTTCTGATCCACAAGATGGTAATGAAAACCATCATATTATCTGTCTTCCATAATTGCCATGAGGATCAAAAGAAGTCTCCTATGAAATAGACCTATGACAGCAAAAAAGCCAGGCTGGCAGCTATTGTTTCATTATTGTTGGGAAGTCCCAGAGGGCCTGGCACATAATCTGACAGATTGTAGCTTGACCGCTGCCCTTCATCCTCTGAAAGGCAAAATTTGGGACAAGATCGCAGAGAGTTTATGGACTTTGCTTTCTGCTCTGATCTCAGAGATCCTATTTCTGGATGTAAGATTAAGCAATAGGAGAAACAGTAATGCACTGCTTTTTGGTTGGGTGTGACAACTGGTTATTGTGTCCATATTGGAGCCCAGATCGTCTCTTGATGCCAGTGGGACACTTCCTTGCCCAAGTGAAGAGGTTCTCCTTACTCGTGATTTCAGTTACCTGTTGGTACTGCTGGTTACTTTTGCTCTTGCAGGCTTTTGGTTAATTGAAGAAGACTTTTGTGGCATGTGTCAAGTTGTCATTGAGTAAACTCCCCTGGGGTTGCTTAATGTCCTCCTCTCAGAGCCCTTTTCTTCATCTGCAAAATGGGCCTAATAATAACCATAAGATAGGCTTATTGTGAACATTAAACGGGACGTCTGTTAGTTTCAATCTTAATTTTTTTTCTCAACATTACATTTTTGCTTCCCTTGATGCAGGTTCTGCTTTATTTTCCATTATTTAATGAGGGTTTTGCAACTCATTATGTCTTAGAGTAGTTCAAAGCTAGATTATAAGTTAGTTGCTGTAAATATACTCAACCTAGTTTTTCTGTCGTGGTGATCTTTCCTCCCCACACTCTCTCTCTAGTCCACATCTCCTTTACTTTTAATCCTCATTTGAAAGGCTTTATTTTATATGCCAATGATATTTTCCCTTGGAAGTCAATGGGACCAAGGATATGAAAGCAGTAATAGAAAAATACCAAAATGAAGGAAAGAAAAGAAAAGGAAGGGAAGGAAAGAAGATTGATTGATTGATTGATTCCATCCTTTCAGCTCTCTGTGATCCCGAAGCCTTTCTCCATCAATATTTGTTCAGTGGATGTTGAAACTTTAAATCAGCTACAAGGTCTCCTGAGAACTTCCCTGACCCTATGTGGAGAATTCCCTAGGCAGTTTGCTGGAAGGTGGGCTCTTGAAGTCCTTCCACAGGGCTATGCCTTCCCTCCTGCCCAGATTCCTGTCCCCCAGGGCAGGCCTTTTGTCCAGTCAATTCTTTTTCTGTCATTCTCCTCCTATGCCTGTCTAGCCTAGCAACTCTGAGCTAAGTTTAGCCATTCGCTGTCCCAACTTCCTTCTGATGGATGGGCCAGGTGATTGGTATCAGGTTAGACCTGAGCAAAGCCTTAACTACAGATTAGCATATGCAATAAGTTATTTCCTGCATTTACAAAGGTAAATGACCTCTCTTCAGTCAAGGGGGCTATTTCATTTTGTCCTTAAAGTAGAATATCCATTCTCCTTTAGATGGACAGGAACAACTGTTTGGCTTTATGGGAAGCCCTTGAACCTTGAGAAAGCCTTCTTGAACTCAATACAAGGCATGTGTGAAAAGAAGGATCACTGCTTTTTTCCTTCTGGTGACATAAAACTCATTTTAAAGTTCATAAATTTTATAATCACTTCTATCAAATATATGTATTTTTAGTACAAATACTGACTGGGTGGACATTGCCAAGAGGAGGTAACAAGGTAGCAATTTTTTTTTTTTTTCTGACTGCCAGTATCAGGCCTTTTAATGATGGAAAGTGGCTTTGGAAGAATGAATATCAATACACAAATGCTGAGTCTAATATAGAAACTGGAGCAAGTTGCCAGAGAGCTCTGGGTTGTGTACTCTTGGATCGGAGCAGCCGAGCCCTGAGGGGCCTCCTAAAGGAAGAGTCAGAAATAGAAGCAGACATCCTTACTGTTGGAAGGCAAGGAGCTCTTCAGGGAATGCTGGAAGCAGTGGGGCGACCTATTTTTTTCCATTGTGTTTTAGGTTTTCTGATCAGAGTCCCGAAGTTCTTGTCCTGAATCCATTTGCCATTTGATTAGAAGTGAGAGAGGGCTGGGAATGTGTGTGTGTGTGTGTGTGTGTGTGTGTGTGTGTCTGTGAGAGAGAGAAAGAGAGAGAGAAATATTTGTATTCTATACTTCCTGATATATGTTTCATATTCTTCATTTTTCCTTTGGGTGTTTTATAGGACATATTTCCATTTCCAAAGTCCTTCTTTCTCTGCTGGCCATGCTTTCAGAGGGAGGCTGATAAAGAGGGTCTTTGACTAATTATTGACTTGAATTTGATGTAAGCATGTATGTGCACGTATATGTATGTGGATATATGCATATACAAATATAATTATATGCACACCTACAAACACACATATTTTATATAGTAATTATTATTAACATTAGGGTCTATCTGTACATGCTTCATCCTTGTGAAATAAAAGTAATGACTACATAATGACTTGATCTTGAACACAAGCATGTCTTGTCTAGTTTTCTACCTGTAGGCTCCTCCATGAGTTGCTTCACCAGTAACCATACAATGCTCTAAATCAAGTGGAGTTACCAACTCTCCTTTATACATTCCCCATAAGGACGCCTGTGCACACACACACACACACACACACACACACACACACACACACACACACACACACACATGCTTGCCCACTCACACTTCCATCTGCTCATTCCTGCTAGAAAATTCCTCTCAAACACACAAAACCTGAGGGGCTTCTGCATAAACTCTCACACATCTTATATGAAGGTATGAAATAGCACTTTTCAATGAGGAGATGGCATTGAACATTTGAGAAGTGAACATGTCTACTGCTTGAATAACATTTTCTAATTTACAGACTATGCTCATGTTTCTCATGTGTCCTCGCCTGCTGAGACTCTGTAGAGATCCTCCTACCTGGCATTGATTTCACAGAAGCACTGCAGGGATTGTTGTGTTTCCTGGAAAGTCCTCAGACCCTGGAAGGGACCCTTCATTGTTTGCCCTTCTCATTGCTGCTGTTAAAATTTGAGCCTATGCCTATGGGTTGGGTATCTCTTTGTGGAAGAGGTGACTAAGAAGCCTCACAGAAGCCCCTTCTCCTAAAACCGTGGTGAAAGTCCCCTGACCTCCTAGAACTTAGAACATACAATCTGAGCCATGGATTCTTTGGGAAGGGAAGGAGGGACCACCTCTTCAGTGCTTTCCCAGACCTTTTAGAGAAGCCAGTGCAAGCAAAAATTATCTCAACAGTTTTTCCTGACATACCTGAAAATATAGACATTGTTTTTTACATGAAATGCTGCAAATTAAATCACAACTTCAGAGGATAATAGCAGCTATGGCTATACAAGGCTTGGCCTACAGGAAGCAAAAATCTCCAAGTGACCTGAACTCTGTGGACCTAGCCAACAGTTCTCCTTGATATATCACTGGTATTTATGATCACAAAGCATCTGAGAAAGAGTACAAATCAGGTTTCTTATGATTTAGACCTGGATTTCCAAACATTCTTTGGATACCATAGTATGGATGAAGCAAGAGACTTCATATTCATCCCAGAGCGAACTTATTTTTCTCTCAAACTTGCTCCTGTTACAGGGGTCTGAATGTTGTCTCTCCCAAATTCATATGCTGAAATCTAATCCCCAGTGTGAGGATATTTGGAGGGAGGACTTTGGGGAAGTGATAAGTCACCAGGGTAGAATCTTACAAGGGGCTTAATGCCTTTATAAAAGAGGCCCCAGAGAAATCCCTCACCCTTTCTAGCATGGGAGGTTACAAGGAGAAGACATTCCCATATAATGATGGCACTCGATTTCAGTTGTCACCAGACACCAACTCTAACACCTTTATGTAGGATTTTCCAGCCTCCAGAAGTTTGAGATTTCTGTTGTTTTTAAGCCACCCAATAAGACAGCTATGTTACTTTTCCTAGTCAATGGCATTACTATTACTCCAATTATCAATATAGAGACTACAAAATCATCTCTGCCATTTTCCTTTTTCCCCAATATTTCCTTCAAAACCCAATTTCAATTTCCACCCCTCTGAAGTTTTCTACTAGTACACCAAAACTTTTTTTATACTTTTGTTAACAGATTTATCAACAAATCTGCTATATGGGTCTCAATTTCTCCCTCCCTAGTTACTGCCTTCCCTCCATTTAAGTTCCTTTGGGGAAAGTTCTAGTGCCTTCTTCACTGTTGTATTCTTCTGCCTCCACATACCTGATATGGTAGCTTATAAACAGCATGGATTCTTGGAATGTTTGGGCAGGTTTAGCAACTTATACTTCACAGGTTTTAGTCTCTAATTCCCCTCTTGTCCTTTGATATTGACACTATTTCTTGATTTAGGGGTCATGGGGTTTTCTTATGTTCTAGAAGCAGGTGTTAAGGTGTTTTATCCATTTCAAAATTGCTAAAAGAGTAGATTTTTAAATATCACTACCAAAAATGATAAGTTGGTATGGTGATAGATATGTGAATTAGCTTGATCTAATTTCTATGATGTATACAAAATTGAAACATCACATGGCATCCCATTGATGTCTGTAATTATTTGTCAAATTAAAAATAAATTTTAAAAGATAACAAAATAATTTTAACTCTTGTTGCCTTGGCAGCCCCTCTCTGTTTTCCTTGTTAATTCACTCTCAGGAAGGAACTGCTTTCCGTAGAAACTTAGCCTGTGAGACTCCTCCATGATGCCATGTTCAAGCTGCTACCTATTGCATAGGTCTCTCACTTCTTTCTTGGGGATTTGTGATTGTGAAGCTTATAGCAAGGTGAAGAGAGAAACAACAGTTTTATGATGGGCAGTAGCAATCCTGCACCGTTGAAATGTTTTGCAGGTCTCTCTTTCAGGAGACAGCCTCCCTTACATGCCACCTCCCTCAATAATCTTTTT
The DNA here is from genome assembly GCF_902686455.1 of Sciurus vulgaris. Classification (NCBI taxonomy): domain Eukaryota; kingdom Metazoa; phylum Chordata; class Mammalia; order Rodentia; family Sciuridae; genus Sciurus; species Sciurus vulgaris. The sequence goes on from NC_136476.1 coordinate 26,468,907, forward strand.
GCCCTCTTATAAACACAGAGTTTAAGAATCACACTGTAGATTCTTAAAGGTATTTAAACAAGATGGCCTTCTGGATCCTCAAGATCCTGTTAAATGTGCCACTTTTGATCTTCTCTCAGCTGGGAAATCTTTTCTTTTGTACAAACTTGAGAAAAATCAATATAAATGGCTGTGAGATAAAAATTAATCCCCACTCACCCTTTCTGTTTCCTCACATGGTGTCTGATTGCTCCTGAAATAAAAATGTGGCTGCCTGGTTTCATGAAATATTTTAACGTACTAGCTACACTGGAAATAATTGTTGCTCTCTTTTGGAGAAAAGTAAGTGATAATTCCTAGTTATTCAGATAATGAAGGTAGAGACTTGTTTTCTGGAAGGCCTAAGGGTTGTGTGGCTTGGGTAAAAGGATCTGTTGTGACATCTTTCATCCCTTCTCGCAAGTGAGGTATAGAAGTGGGAGAGCCATGTGCTCCTTGAGCAGTGATGACTCTCTCTGCACTGACCTCTAACACAGCTCATTGAAAATACCCCTTTTCACAGCATGTTTACACAGTGACTATTTGGCTGTTAAGCAAATACAGTATTTAATAGGCCCAGAGTGATCTGCTTACATGGGAGCCTGTAATAATCAAAAGGAGACCATGCCAGAATATTAAGAAATTAATACATGGCTTAGACAAGCAATGATCCTTGAAGAGAACAACAGTTTGTGGAAGACAAGACAAATGCCACCTGCCGCCGTGGCTCCCGAGGAAGATTCAGGCGCTATGGTCTCCTCTGGAGCAAATGCAGTTTTCCAGTGTCTTGAACAACCAGCTGAGGTGGAACGCTGGGAACATGAGGCAGCTATTGGATTGTTCCCTGGGTACTCATCTCCCACGTCACTGGGGATGACATTGTGCGAGTTACAGCAGCTGGTGTTTTCATGCCACCAAGTTCACCCCCAGTGTTTGTGGCACCCTGTAGATCTCTCTGCAACCTCAGAGGGACATGTGAGTCACATTTGTCATTTATCGTATACTTGCTCTGTGCCCGGCCCAGGACTCAAGAACTTTATGCATCTTTAAGTGACATTATGTCAAATAATCCCAACAGGAGGCAGGCATGTGTTTAATCTCCATTTCATAGATAAGGAATGGATTGCCAGAGAGAATTAAGTGACTTGCTCAAGGTCACACTGCTTTTAGGATGGAACTGAGGCTCAAACGCTGAATCATTTTCTTTTAGTCACTGAATTAGAACACTCAGTATATTGTGGTTAGAGGAAGGTCATGGAGTTGATGGACAAGTAAGTCATGGTGGGGTACAAACTCGACAGTGAGGTGGGTAAGCACCAGCTTTGATTTCTGCATATTATAGCCTCTATAAGGTGACATGGATTTCCCATGGCTGTGCCACTACCATGATGTCTATTGAACAGCAGGGATTTGAGAGAGTATTTGTTGATTTGGGATGTGTCTATTTTACACCTGCTCTAGTATGACACCTCCCTCACATGAAATAGCATGAATTTATAATACATCACTGTATCATAGGGATAGAAATAATTGTGTGGCAACAAAAATATCTAAGTATTCCCAGGTATGACATCCTTCTGTTAATTCATTTAGGTCCTTGACTTTGTTTTGCCAATTAGTAATGGATGAAGTGAACAGAAACAAAACCAGTTTCCCAAATGAAGCTCAAAAAGAGAGTTTGGAGCAGGACTAGAGAAAGGCAATCTGGAGCATGGTAGGGACAGAGAGTGCAGATTGGGGCAATTGCCATGGCGAGTAGATGTGGAGGGGAGAAATGAATCCTTTAGGAATTACTATTATCAGAGTTATCCAAGCCTTTTGAGAACCATTTTTTTTTTAAGGATAAAGCTTTCCTTGGATTTTCTCATAAGACATTCAGAATTATTTGGATTATTAAAAACTGTACTCACATGTGTACAGCATTTTATAGTTTGGAAAGCTTGATCTCACTTACACCATGATGTAGGGAGGAAAGATATAATCCAGCTCATTTCACAGATGCATTCATGGAGGTTTAGAGACTTTTCTGCAACTACACAGATATTAAGAAGCTGGATTTTGATACCTTTGTCTGCAGGCTCCTCTGAAGGTTAACTTTAAGAATACTAGAACATAAAGTATAGCATGTTGGGTCAATCTAACCGTTCACCCCACCAAATATTTCATTTTAACTGTTCAGAACCAGAGATGTTTCATGATGGGGCTTGGAGCTACCTCTGCTGACATCAAAAGTCAGGAATGCAAGCGAACAGCCGGGGCCTCTCTTCAGCAGTCGTGGGCATCCATGACTTTTTCAAACCCTTCTTGAATCCATTTGCGTTTCTTGGCTTGTCCCACTCTTGGGGAGTAACAAGTTCCACATGTTGGCCACCTGCTGCGTGAAGGAGTACTTCCTTGAGTTATTATTTTAAACGGCTGCTTCCCAGCTTTAAGTGCTCCCCTACCCCAACTCCTTCCCAACCGGTTATAGTCCCCAGGATGCAATGTCTGTCTGGCTCACAGCCCCAGCGTGCACACCTCTGCTGTGGAGGTGCACTTGATGGCCACGTCAACAGCACTGCAGCATGAGGAAACTTAGGACTGCTTTCAGGGTGCAAATGATGCCTACGTGCTGGAATAAAAATTGGAATGGGGCTTTCCCCCCAAGTGCCCTGACAGCTTGAAAAAGCAAAGCAAAGGTTGCCATTAAGAAACTTTTGTCTTTCCTGTGAGTATGTCCTTCTGAAAACCTTCACATCCTAAGGAATTCCACTCTAGTCCAAATGAAATAACTACAAAATCATACTTGCATGAGTGTGCTATTCTGGTTTGAATCCTTTCTAGCGACTGACCTTGCTAATGTGAGCATGTTCATATGGTTAAGATTAATGAGTCAATTATTTTTATACAAGCTATCCCTCATGTAGGCTGTTTTCCTTGACTTGACTATGTTAATTAATAAAAAGCATTCAATCCTCCTCCTATTGGAGCTTGTGGTTAATCAGGTGCAATTATCAATAATGCCATGGTGAATGTCTATGTGCTCAGGCACCTTTAATGAAAATAGGATATATTTGGCTATGAAGAGGAGTACTGAAAGTTCCTCTTCAGTGAGTGCTTCCAGAAGGAAATAAGACTATGGATCTTGGAAGGCACCAACTGCCATTATAAATATAGTTGTGTTTTTAATTAAATAAATACTGAAACAAATGTGATTGAATATGAGATAATCCATTCATGTGGATATTATTTCATGTCATGCCTTAAATTAATGCTTCCTAGGACTTGGCCTGGATTTTGTTAGTGCAGAGTGGAATGTGAAGTGTATCCTACATCAATACACAAACTCTTGCATGCTATTAGTATACCTGCACCAGGGCTCTGCTGTGACAATATTAACTTTAGGAAAGTCCAAAATAAAACAAAAGATCTCAAAGTTCTAGAAAAATTTAAGTCACAATTGTTTATATCATTAATTTCTTTGCTCTACAGAAGGTTGGAAAGGAGTGAATGCATATAGAACAGTCTCCTTAGTGCCTGGCATAGAGTAAGAAGTTAGAATGTCAATCTTTATTATTATTACCAGTGTTCCTTAAAACTATCTCTCAGCACTTATTTAATTTGATTTTTATATCATTTGTCAGGGATATAGCTCTTATGTGAAATGAAACATGCTTGAGGAAAGTTGTTTTTAGGGTGGGACAGTTAAGAGTTTTGAGTTAAGATCCCTACATGGTTGGTAGACACAAAGACTTTAGAAAAGTAAGTTGGGGCTAGGGATGTAACCTGGTGGAAATATATGTGCCTAGCATGGTGTGAGGCCCTGAGTTCAATCTCCAGTACTGAAAAAACAAACAAAAAAGTTGAATGAATGACTTCCTGGATTTGTGGGTTTTAGGATAGACAGCCATATTTAGTGAATGATCACTTTGTATTAATCTAGGTTAGAATACCATGAATTTCAAAATATCATAAGTTTTTCAAAACTTGAGAGAATTTGCAAATATTAAAATGTCTTTTTTTTTTTTTTTTTTCAATTCCAGAGGTTGAATTCAGGGGTACTCTACCTCTGAGGTACATCCCCAGCCCTTTTAATTTTGAGCCAGGGTCTCATTAAGTTGCTGAGAATCTTGCTAAGTTGCTAAGGCTGATCTCAAACTTGCAATCCTGCTGCCTAAGCCTCCTGAGTCTCTGGGATTACAGGTGTGCACCACCATGCCTGACTTGAAATATCATTTTCTACAGTGGTATTTCTACAACAAGGCTGCGCTGACAACTCAGTGTTTTCCTGTTGCTGAAATGACCTTAGTTAAGGACCGTGATTCATTGCCCAGGTAGAGCTATGGCCTGGCACAACTTCCAGAAGTGATATTGAATCCATTCTGAGGTATAGATGACTGCTGCTTGAGCCTCCCCTGGTTATATGTCATGATGGGAAGGGAGAGGAGGGATAAAGGACACCAAGATGTGAAAAAGGAGTTTGGGAAGTTGGTGACAAACATCATGAACTTTACAATCCGATTGTCTTCACAGAGGTTAGGAATGCCAAAGAGGACTTCCTGGGGCAAGTGTCTGGGACTTCATCCATTCAACAGCTTTCACTGAAGCCCTGTTGGCTCACCAGCGTGCCAAGGGCTGGAGATGCAACAGCAAAGTGTCAGTAAAGCTACTGCTATCCAGGAACTTAGTTTACTGAGGTGGGTGGGTGAGTGGGGTGGACATAGAAGGAAAGGAGCACAGTAGATTGAGCAGTGCCACATATGGCAAAGTCAGCTGAAAGGACAGATGATTTGACATGGGGCCACACGGTGTGTTGATGCCAGTTTGCGCCAGCTTGTAGGAGTTAACTGTGCACATGTCTTTCCAGCTCTGTGTTCAGCGATATCATGTTGTTGGCTTACAGTCAGCCATGGTAAAAGTATTTATACTACAGAAATTGGCAAACACTATAAGTTCAGGCTTTTCTTTCTTTAGAGAATGAGTTGTGAAACATTTACTAGCATACTACTGCCTGTGGGTGGGGAGAAACTGTAAAAAGAGATATTGCAGAGAAGGGATTATTGGGCTGAATCTTGTACAGCAATTAGAAAAATAGTCAGTATTGTATTTTTGGAAGATGGATTTGAAAGTTTTTTGGGGAGGAGGGTAGGAATTTTTCTGAGGAGGTGGGGGAAATGGAACTTGCATCAAATATATTTCTGATGATTACAAACTAACAACTTTTAATCATCTATTGCTCTCTGAGGTCAGATTCTGGGTTCCATTTACTCTTGTATGTATACACCCTTGCACATGGTGGACAGACAATGTGTCTTATGTAAGTGAATACATATCGATATACTTCAGTTTAATTACCCATCTGGTCCACCATGTTCATGATATACCAAGAATTGCGCTAGGCATCTGATTATGATTTTTTTTTTTGTGGTGCTGGGGATTGATTGAACCCAGACCCTTGTGCTTGCAAGGCAAGCACTCTACCGACTGAGCTATCTCCCCAGCCCTGATTATGATTTTTATATACACATTTTATAGAAGAAGAAACTAAGACTTGGAGAAATTAAGGAATTTCACCAAGGTCATCAAGTTCATAGCAGTAGAAGCAGTACTAAAACCTATTTGATTACAAACCACACACTTTTTCAACAGTCTCATGTTTTCTTTCAAATCAGGGGTCATTTGTTACACGTGGTTGAGGACTTGAGATGGCAAGTACTCTGGGAGTGAGAGATGATTAGGGGCTGTGGACATGAAGGAGATGGTCCTTAGCTTGAGAATTACTGGTTTAGGTGACAGTACATCCTCTCTATTGGACTCCTTTGGTGACATTTACGTTAACACTTTGGTTGATCTATGATAACTTTTTCTATTGACTCCTAATCTGAACTGTAGTTTGACACACTTATATAATATAGCAGAAGACTGAAGAAGGAGGTTTGGATTTCTTTTCCTATCCCACCCTCAATTTAGTTGCTAAGAAAAGGATCTTTCAGATCAAAACACTTTATCTCTCCACCTGCAGAAAAGATGTCGGACAAAAATGTTTAGAGATAATTTTGAATGTGATGCACTTCAGTACTGCATCCAAAGACAAAATGAGACAGGTACAGGGTTTAGGATAATCTCTAAGTTAAATATGGAATGCTAAATTTTGGTGCTTCAACAGCTTGCTTCTTGCTTCTTACCTTAGTCTTTATTATGACCTGTAAGTGAGGTTGTACATTATATGTATTCCCATTCTTCTGTCTAGGAAATTAACACTTATTCCTTAAATCATAAGTTGAAGAGAATTACACTCATGTGCACTGCATCCAAAATTCTCACAGTGGTGGAAAAGAATATAGAAGTAAGTCTGCACATACATACTTGGAATTTTCAGGTGAAAGATTAGGAACTAGAGAAGGGTTTGTTTTTAGATAGTCTATTTATAAACATCTGTAGACAGACAAATGTGTGGGTAATTACTGGACAACCAGTAAAGTAGTAGATAGCAATTAGATCCCCTTATGTTACCATGTACTTACTAATAGAATATTGGTTGAGTTCTGGTCAACTTATGGGGAATAGGAATTTCTTAGAAGATAATTCTGTAGCTCATGGACTTTAGGAAGATTGGTTCAGGTAGTAAAAAGCTTCTGGATTCTTTACTCCATCATAACCACAATGAAAAACTCCTGACCAATTCTACACCCTCCCCTCAAAGATCTGTGGTTTGAATGGGAGCATATGATTGGCTGTACTGTCACATGACCATGCCTACTTCCTGGGAGGAGGGAAGAGGGACTGTTCTCAGGCTTCTCTAATAGGAAGTGAATTCTGTCTCCTACCAATTCTTTGAGTCACCCAGATAGGGGAGTTTACACTGGGTAGCCCAAATGGTGGATGTTTCCTCTCTATATCCTATTTTTAGCACAGAAATGTGCCTAAAAGGTGCTGAGATGGCTTAGTTTACAGGGAAAACACTGTTCAAACAAGGCATGCTGTTATACTAATGGCAATGAGTCTAATTATGACACATTTATTTCTCAAAATTCAGAACCTGGATTGAAAATAGTAGGTGCTCCTGAACCTATTATTTACATATGGAGAATTTGTCCAGGTCTGGCTTTGTTTGACTCACGCAAGAATGTTCACACATAGGCTGACGTCTTTCTCACTGTGTGGCTTTGCAATTCAGAAGATGTAAAGAGGTTTTCCCTGGCTTTCAGCCTCCCTATCTATTTTGATCATGGAGGTTAATAATGCTGAAAAGCACTCAGAGTATATAAGGCCGCTGAGGAAATGAGAATTCTATGTTTTATGACCGGGACATGACTGGTAATGTATCTGCCGGGAAAGTTGCCATTCAGAATGCAGCAATGAATATTGAATTCCATCAATTCTTAGCCATTTTCTCCCTTCCCCCACCCCACCCTGTCCTTTGCTTCCTAGAATGGAAGGGAGCATTCAGAGCTGAGATATGAGCATGCCAGTAGCTGCTTTCTTTGAAGGACTCTGCCAGTGTTGGGCAATGGCTTACCACCCTGGTTACACGCGGGAATCACCTGGGAGATTATAAAAAGCCTGAAGCCTGGGTTGTACTCTAAGCCAATTAAATTAGAATCTCTAGGGAGGAACCCAGGTGTCAGTATAATTTTTTTTAAAGTTCCCTAGATGGTTCCAATATGCATGCAGGATTGAAAATCACTGTAGCACATGCCCCTAAACTCTACATGAACCAGATTAATCTCAGAACAAGCACCAGGCAGGAGAAATGGGGATCCCTCTTCCCCAGCACACACACAAGATTGAAACGGTTATTCCTGAAGCAAATGTTGTGCAGTACAACACACCTGGGCTTGAGCTCCCAGTTTCCAGCTGAGGTCCTGGGCAGATGGCTTTAGCAGCCCGCTGGCCCTCAGTTTCCTTACCTGTAGTCCTCACGTTTTTAGTGGGAGGATTAAACAAACAATAAATTTAGTTTCTTAGAGTAGTACCAGGCATATAGCAAGGGTTTAATAAATCCTAGCCAGTCTTATTATTGCACAGTTTCATGTCTACTGTCCCACGAAATTTTCAGCACAATCTTTTGTCATAAACTGCTCTGGAATTTACCAACCCATTTTAGAGAAGAATTCACTGATGTCTAGAAAGTGGAAGTATTCTTCCCTGAGCACAAGGAACTTCTCATTTGGTTATCATCTCAACTGTGAGACAAGCAGTGGTGCCTGGGAAGTCCTTTTCTTTTTCCTTCCCATTGCTGCTTTGGCCAGGCTTTAGGGTCCCTGACCTTTGATATATGCCTTGCCTTAGATTCAGAAGCCAAGCAGCAAGTATCTATGGAGAGGATAGCAAAAGTTTCAGGAGAGAAAAGTAGAGTATCATGTTCTTCATCCTCTACTTGCAGCCCCCCACCTTTCCAATTTTCTGATCAAAATCAGGAAGAGATCTGATGTCAGTCATCCACGCCTGAGTGTGACTTTAGATGGTATAATGTCAGAATGCAATGGGACCCAATGCACCCCATTACTTCGCAGTTGAGGGAATCATTTAGTTCAAGTTTATGCAACTAATTAATGGCAGTGCTGGGGCAAGGAGATAATTATTCTGATTCCCCCATTCAGTACTCCTTTCAAATCAAAGTGGGAATCAGAATAAAATCTTTTTTTTCATTTTAATTTGTTTCTTTGTCTCCAATTATGGACAGAGATTTCTCCATTTGAAGAAATTTCTACAGAAGAATAAATTTTAAATGCTAAGATTTTCCTTAGTTTCTAAACTTTTTAATTTTAAGAAGACACAAGATGGGCCACACACGTTCATTGCTGTGGTTATCCATTGCTTTATAATGAAATACTCCAATGCATAGCTTACAAATGATAACAATCTATTTTTCTCATGGATCTGCTAGTTGACAGGGTTCAGTTAGGTAGTTCTCATTTGGGGGCCCTTGTAAGGTTATAGCCAGATGGTGCCTAGGATTGGGGCCACCTCAAAGGCTTCCTCTCGCACATGTCTGGTATCTGGATTGACGCATGGGGAAGATGCCCACAATTGGAAACTGGATTGGGTAGGCATCCTTGTCAACCCTCCTTTTTGTTCTCCATAGTAGCCTCCAGGTAGCTGGACTGTCTCATGGAAGCTGTAAAATCCAAAATTGATTGTCCCAAGAGAAACCAGTGGAAACTACATGCCCCTTTCTAGCCTAACATCCCCTACATTCCATTCATTCAAGCAGTCATAGCCTTTAATGATGAAGGAAGTGTCCAAGAATTTTCAGATGTGTTTTAAACTACCATATTACCTTAAAAAGAAACAACTTTCATATTCAGATTTTCTGCATGCCTGGTTCTGTGATAAGGGCTTTCCATTTCAGTTCTCTTGGTGAGAGCTCAGAAATATCATTGTAAGTTAGAGAAGATGACATTTAAAATTTTATACTCTACCTTGATGGAAGGGTGTCACAAAGTACAATGACGTAGAGATAGCTCTTCTGGAATATTTCAAATTTGATGCATATTGGGGCAAGATTCCATCTGGCAAATTATCTTCAGGGACCAAACTCAGTGCCATTGAAACTCAGTGATTGGCAAAGTAGCATTTTATGAATCCCATTATATATTAGTTTATATATATATATATATATTCCTCTATATATTAGTTCCATATATATATATATATATATATATATATATATATATATATATATATATATATATTAGTTCCGTTTTGCAGGGGAGCAAATTGAGACTCAGGTCAAACAATTTGTTCAGGGTCATCATAGTAAGGTGAGTACTCAGGATTTAAACTTGGTGCACGTAACCATAAAGCCTGTGTCTTTTCTACTTAATTGAAAAACATGCATGAGATTAGAATAAAATGTAACCCTTCTACCTGTCATTTGTTTGACTCAGTACCAAATCCACGACAAAACCGATTATTTCATTGAATCAACTGATTATAGTATAGTGGTCATGTAGACCCAGTAATAATTCAACCAAGAAATTCTTTGGACTTGAGACTAAACAGCCTTCTGAGTAATATAATGGACTCTCCCTTCCCCAGAATGCTCTAAAGAAGGACAGGTGATTCGTCTCTGCCTGTTTTATAACTGACCTTTGAGGGGGCAATGGAAGAAAAACAGCCTCTTGGAATTTTATCCTCATTTGTCTCTGCAACATGGTTATATTTCAAATGGGATTTCTATCACTAAGCAAAATCTGGGAGTAACCAAGTCTGTAAAAGTGAATATTGTTGAACAGAGTCAACAGTAATAACTAACATTTATATAAACCATTTTTGAGCTTCCAGAAAGCCTTCACATATATTTCCACCTGAAATTAATTTCTACTATGGAAAGAAGGATGAATGAGTATTATTACTATTTGTTCTACCTCTCTTGTGAAAAGCAGAGACTCAGAACTTAGGGAATTTACCCCAAATCCTAGAAGCAATAACTAGACAAATTTGAATCTGAGCCAGTTCAGTTGCAGAGCCAGAGCTTTCTACCTAAGGGCTCACAAGTCAAGGAGTATTCCCTGAATTAGGAGCATGGGCTGCTACCAGGAGCTTGCAGAAGTATAGAATCTCTGATCTCATCTCAGATCTACTGAATCCAGATCTATAGTTTAGAAAGGCTGTCGTGTGATGGAATGTATATTTTTCTCTGTGTAGAGTTGTTTATTAGTTTATCCCACCTCTCACATTTGTACAGTAGTATTAATTATGTTAGCCTGCAATCACAAGGCTGCCCATAAGAATTCAGTATTCTCCCACTCAACACTGCCTGTCCCCCACCATTTTAAGGAAACAGGAATTAATTTTCTTACAGGTATACAGCAGTCTTGTTTTTATTTTCCTCTGATGATGTCTTTGAGCCATGTTTTAGAGAGTATAAAGTACTTCCAGGTGAGGCTGTGGAGTAGCTCAGACAGTAGTGCTAAGCCAGGCAAAAGGGAGCCCAGTCACTGGTGTGGAAACTGAAAGTCCTCTGGTCCTGAAAGTACCTCATAGGTCCTATGGGCTCTATCTGAGAACCTCTCCAGGTTTCCACGCAGTTGTTTCTGGCTCACTTAAAGATGGGATGTGCTGAGACCAGATGCCCTGCATGAGGGGACCTTTTTCAAATAGCATCTGGTTAGCTTCATTTAACCCCAGCGAAGCCCCAAGAGAGGCAGAGCAGACTTTCTCTCCCCAATGTCTAGGTTTTTTGTTCTTTAAAGAGCTAGCTGTGTCTCCAAGAAATGCCTGCTGTCCTGAAAGGCTTCCTCAGCTACACAGCACTCCCCGCAGCCCCTGGAAGAAGTGTCCAGTGGATCCCTAGTGACCTGCTGGTGTTGTGGTCCTGGCTGGCACACTGTTCTTATCCCAGGATGCCTCTTCAACCTCTCCCAGTAGATCCTGGTGATTGAGGAAGAGCACGTTTTAGAATATTTTTGCCCTGCTGTAAAAACAAGGAATTTATGAGCATGCCTATGTGAAAAGAGGGCCTGGGGAATCATTACTGAAAGCATAAAAGACTAATTTTCCCCATAAAGTGGCAGCAATAAATGTCCTGTAAATATGGGCCTCCACTGACTCCTTCTTCAAAAGCATATTTTTGCCCCCAATCCAGTAGACTCTATTTCATATTTAACAGAGTAAATATCAGACTCAGTGTCTGCTCACACATACCTGAGGTGAGGCAGCATATATTAAGGCAAAGGGGAACAAAGGAGGACACAGTCTACTCCAGCCTACTACACAGTCTCCAGTCTAGGAGGCAGGGGTGGGGTGTCAAGGAGGAAGGAGGGAGGGAGGGAAGGATGGATCAGAAGCAGGAGGAACTTTGGAGCAGCAAAGGAGGCTGTCAGTTTGTGAAATTTCAGAAAGTGTGCAATAGTGAAATGAAGGCAGTATCCTCCTAATACTCCAGGAATCTGGGAGGATTCTTCTCCTGATTATCTAAAGTTGGGGAAAATAGTAGTTTGGTAGTATCTATAAAAATTAAGCTCAAATTTGAATATAAGCTCGGTAGATTCTCTCCCTTCCATCCCTAGTTTGTGGATGTGGAAAAGCATTTAAAATCGAGGGAGTTCTGGAAAACATTTAAATTTTCACTCATTTTTGCCAAGTCAGCAGATCCATGGGCAGATGCTGAGTTTTCAGGATGTCAGCCAGAAAGATGGTCCTTGCTTTTCTGATATGCTGAGAGATCATTGCAGTGCAAGCAGTAGGTCCCCAGACAGGAGGTACTGCTCATAGGGTAACTCCCTGGGTGGGTGGGTGGTGGTGGAGGGTGAAGTCTATGCTGGCTGGTGTTCGAGGAGGAGGAAGGAGCAAGATGTTCCTTCACTGTCAGTAAGAGAATGTCTATCAGAGTAATGATGGTTTGAGAGAGAGAGAGGGAGAGAGAGAGAGAGAGAGAGAGAGAGAGATGGAAGGCAGAATGTTGTAGATCATTTATCTATAACATAGATCAGATCTAGTCCGTTAGACAAACAGAGTTTCTAGAATTGCCTCAAATTGAGATTGGGATTGTAGGATATTAAAATAAAGAATAGGAAATATTTCTCAGTTACAGGAATGTAGACAATTAGAAAAATGTTAAGAATGAAATTAGGAAAATCAAATTTTCGATTATCAATTATGGTCTCTAAGAATAACAGACATCAGGCTCCAGCACCAAACTAAAACAAACCAAAAAACTCCAAACAAACAACAAAAAGACTAATAGGCATAAACATAAAGGAGATTATGTTTGGGAGCTTCAAAGAGAGAGTGAGCTTTATAGGCATTTATCTACAACAGACCAATAAATCCAAAAATATTTCTTCAAATTTTACTTTATGGAGTAGGACAATAGGGTTAATTAAGGGGTTTCAGGCTGGGAAGATCCAGAGAACTCAGACCTCATTGGATGGCTTGGGGTGTGTGTATGTGGACGGGAGAATAGAATAAGAAACTTCTGAAGTTTCAGTCATCTCTATGTCACCTGGCCCCAAATCTCTCCTTAAAAAGAAGAGTGATTGCTGGGCACAGTGGTGCACACTTATAATCTCAGGGATTTCAGAGACTGAGGCAGGAGGATTGCAAATTCAAGGCCAGTCTGGGAAACTTGGTGAGACTGTCTCAAAATAAGAAATGAAGCCAGGTGTGGTAGCACATGCCTGTAATTCCTGTGGCTTGGGAGGTTGAGGCAGGAGGATTGCAAGTTCAAAGCCAGCCGCAGCAACTTAGTGAGGCCCTAAGCAATTTAGTGAGACCCTATCTAAAAAATAAAATTAAAAAGGGGAGCTGGGGATATGGCTCAGTGGTAGAGTATCCCTGGGTTCAATCCCTACTACAAAAAAAAAAAAAAAAAAAAAAAAAAAAAAAAAACACCGTGATAAGCACCGTGATATATAGAGGTGGACAAAGCAACTAAGGTCAAAGAGAAGGCAGACATACTGAGTTCAGATCTCAGCTCCATTTTAGCTGACCTCAGGAATAGGTAACCTTAGGAAAAATATTGAATTTGCCTATGCTTTGGATTCCTCATTTGTAAAGTGGGGATAATAAAAGAATTGGCATGAGAGTTGAGTTAATATTTGTAAATGACTTACAACAGTGCTTGGCACATGGTAACTTTGTAGGTTCTTGAAGTTGGCCTCATAAATATGTTGGCTTACTCTTACAATGAATTGTATGAGTATCCCTGCTGACTTGCTATCTGGAGAAGTATCTGTTACAATAAACAGGCTGTATTCTTTTCCTACACACACTTTAGAGGCATTACTAACACAAGCTTGTGCTTTATAATTTGAATCCATGAAAAGCACAGATTTTTCAGATGCACTGAGTGACAGGTACATGGTCCTGGGGAATTTGCTTCTCCCATCTGATCTCTCATACAGGGTGGTGCTTTTAAGGGAGATGCCACTTGACATGACTGAGAACTATCCATGTTTGAGTTTGTGGGATTTCTGGAGACTGTGCTTAAATTCCTGATTCCTCAGCTCTGTCGTATCTACGTTCACATTTTTCTGGTATTATTACTACAATCTCTCCTCTTCCTTGAGGTGCCTTCATTCCTGAGGCACTTTCTCAGCCTCCCTTCAGGCTATCACCACCTGCAGGACTCAAATGCTTCCTTATGGCACAGTGGGACTGTATCTTAGTCTCCTCACCTTTAAGTCACCATCTTCCTCCCTGTGAATTCTACCTTCTGCCTATAGCAGCATCTTGCTTGGTCTTCCAGGGCTCTTGCTGGAAGGATCTCTGAGATCCTTTCTCTGTTGCAGTCTGACTAGAGTCATGAGATGCTGGGGTGGAGACAGTGATGTCATGCTAGGGTTGTGGGTGGTGCCAGATGGGTCGGGTCGATGCTGTGGAATCTACTTCTGTTTCTGGTACTTTCACATCCACATTTGAGTATAAATGGAGGATGGAAGAGAAAATCCTGCCACTTGGTAAACAGGATGCTGAGGCTGTTTGTGTAGAACATCTTTCAATGAACAAATCTATCTGATGTTAAGAATGTTTGAAAGTGCCTCAAATTGTCCTGTGTATTACAAGGGATTAAAACAAAGGGTAGGAGATGCCCCTCGGTTACAAAAATGTAAACAATTACAAAATTGTTTTGTTAAGAATAAAGGCAATTAGGAAAACCAAGTTTTGAATTACCAATCATGGTCTATAAGAATAACAGGCATAAGAAAAATAGGCAATTAGAAATGGAATGAGGACCGTGGCTTAAAGAAAAAATGAGATTTTAAAATGAAGTAGGGAATAGGGAACATTCTAAATGGATGATGGGGTATGGTATGTGAGGAATGCTGTCCATGCTGGTCTGAAGGGTACCAGGTGGGGCAAATGGGAAAAATAACTGCAAAATCCATCTACAGAAACACAGTATCTCTCTGTTTTCCAAGCATGTTCACATACAATATATAGTGGGAAATGGAATTGGTTAAGTTGGAGATCACAGAACATGCTCAAGCAAGTTCACAGATCTTGCTCTCTTATACCCATCAGGTGATCAGTGTGTCTGCTTCTTTTACTCTGAATTCATGGATTCTTTACCTAGTCAGCTTTTTCATTACTGTGACCAAAAGACCTGACAAGGACAGCACAGAGGGGGAAAGTTTATTTGAGACTCACAGTTTCGGAAATCTCAGTTCATAGATGGCTGGCTCTATAGCTCTGGATCTGAATTAATGCAGAAGGGCAGTGCATCATGGAGGAAAGCAGCTCAAGACATGGCAACCAGGAAGCAGAGAGAGGTGTGCTCACCAGGGACAAAATATAAACCTCAAAGGCATGCTCTCATCCCATGACCTGCCTCCTCCAACCACACTTACTTGCTTATAGTTACTACCCAGTTGATCCATATCTATGGATTAATCCACTGATTAGGTTGCAACTCTTATAATCCAATAATTTCACTTTGGAATGTTCTTGCATTGTCTCATATATGAACTTTTGAGGGACACCACATATTTAAACCATAACAAGAGACCAGTCCTAATCAAACAGTTGCATAGCTATCAGGACTCCCAGTCTCCGTTTATTGACCCTGTATCTCTCTTTCCCTTCTATTTAATAATCCAGGCTTCCTGTCAGTCAACCTCCCTTAGGTCTGAATGTGAACCCCGGTAGAGAATGGGAAAGATTTGAACCAATATTCATTTTCTCACGCACTTAAAAAGAAGGTAAGCTCATCTGTTTACAGGTGCTTGGAAAAAGAAAAGTAATATTTTTCCTTAACTGGGAAGATATGCTTGCTAATATATATAGTGGGATTTTTTTAAAGAAAAAATGAGAATGCATATATTAGTTTGACTTCACACTTTATTATTAGCCATCAGTTTCAACTTCTCAGAGTGCTGTCACCTACCCCAGAGGACCTTCATTGGGGCTGATATTGGCACGAATTCAGATTACATTAGTGTAAATTTGGGTTTTCCATTGCCTGCTGCTTAATAATAATCTGCAGTTTTGTCCCCGTAGTATCATTAGCACCTTCTTCCTCCAGGTGCTGACTAGGGGCTATAGAAAGGCCCAAGCCTATAGCAATTTACACCTATTGACTCTCTCTGCAGCTAATTCATCTTCATGATCTGTCACATTCTTCACTCAACTCCTTAACTCTCTCACCACTCTTTTAGAGTTGGCCTGTCCAGAGCCAATTGATTTTTGAGCCTTACAATAAGGTTAGGGAGGTGAGGGACTTTGCACATCATCTCAATGGTATCCTCTTCTTTCCAGATGAGAAAAGAAAAGGTCAGAGAGATTGAGTGGTTTGGGCAGAGTCACAGAGGGAGGGAGAGGCGGATCTGAACTGGGACCCTGATTCTCCTAATCCTCATTGGACATTTTTTTAAATTGTCCTGACTGGAGCTTAGGCTTAAGTGGGCCCCCCCATGACTCGGTGAACTTGTGAATGTAGTCCCTTCTGATAAAGCCGATGCAGCCGCAGCACTGAGGGATAGTCACATCTTAATATAATTTTTTAAAAAGCTAAAATTGAAGATTGTAGAAATTTTTATCATGTTGTAACATGTGTTAGCCTTGAAAGGCTGTACACATATTCAGTTTCCATAGAGTATATTTATTCCTTACGATAATGGGTCAAATGGTCACTCTTCACTTTGCTTTTTATTTTCCTGCATCTGTTCAATCATCAATCCTGCTGAGCATTGCCTCTTGAAAGTGTTTCTAAATTCTTTCCCCAGTTCCTGCTCTTAATTTTCTCCTCTATTTCAGATCTCAATGACTGCAATAGCTTCTTAGCTGGTTTCCCTCAACCCTTCTCTCTTGATTTTTGTAAATCTGTCTTCCATATTTATTTCAGGGTCTAAAACTAGCTTTGTCCGTTCTCATCATACCTTATCCATGATGACTTCTCCTCGTTTACAGAATGGTCTACACAAAGTCTACTGAAACAGGGCTCCACAAAGTCTTTCCAATGTGCATGAATGGATTTTAAGAAGTTACTTTCTAGATCTTCAATATCCAATGAGACAGAAATCACAAGATTCTTCAGTTTCTTGGAAAAGAAAGGTAGATTTTTTTTTTAACCAAATCTAAGTCTTATTGTGCATTGCCCTATGGTATAAGAATCTCTGAATTCCCAAAGAAGGGATGAATGGAAACACTGGCATTTAGAATAGCTAATTTTGATAGTTGATCACTATACCTTGATACTGTTGGGCTTCCTATGTTCCTTGTCTTTTTTATCTCTCAGTTAAAGTTGAAACTTGAGTTTAACTGGTTTTGGGATGGTCTGAATTCAGAACTGTAGCAATAAAAGGTAAATGATTCCTCGTTCTTTGGATGTAACTGGAATCAATGTTTGGGGATTATCATATTTTTAAATTATAATCTTACAATTACATAAAAAGAACAAATATTTTATATGATTTTTGTCAGATTGAGAAACTTTTTCAACAAGGTAGCTAAAATATATTTATCAAATCATAAAATACAATTTGTTTCATAAACAGTCAATTCTTATTTTATAGAGCGTTTAACATTTTCTATGTCATTCTGTCAAAACCTATAATGAAAAATCTTGTGTATGTGTGAAGGGTACACAATTTTTCTCTTTCATCATTTTTAGGGTAAAAAAAATCATAAGCATATAAAGAAACTCAAAGATTTATACAGTAAATACCCACATACATACCACTTAGTTCTATAAATGCTTTCATATCTTATATCTGTCCACTTAGGCATAATCCATGCATCATCAAGCCACCTCATTTTTTCATATAATTCAAGGTAAGTTGCAGACTCTAGCCATATAGTTGTTCAGTTATTTGGGAGGTGGGCATATGAGCAAAAGTTTGAAGATCATGAATTTATAAAAGCATGACCAAGCTCCTTAGTCTGATTTTCAAAGGCTCAGAGGAGGCAGGGCTGAATCTTTGGCAGACAGTGGTTTTTGCTGTGGTTCCCTTTTGTGCTTTGTCTTTGGTGCTTGCTGAATCCAGTGCTCCAGTAATGCGAAGCCACTTGAAGTTCCCCTGCACCAAGCTGATTAGTACCTCTTTGTTGCACAGGCTTCCTCCCCACTTCCCTGTCTCACTTCTACTTATCCTTTAAGACTCAGTCCAAGGGGCACCTCCTACACAGTAGAGCCTAAAAAAAAGGGAAATAAAAATAAAAGCTTGTTGAAGTCTATGGATGGTATGGTGAAAAATCCTTGGATTTGCAAGCCAGAAGATCTGGGAATAATATTCTGCTCAAAATTCCCCTCAAAATTGTTTTTTGAAACATCTCTCTCATATCTTGTTTTAATCCATCTATCCTCTCCCTTGTATTATTATGTAAGAGTTCTCCATAGCCTGGATCCTTGTGATTTGCATTTAATTATACATACTTTAATACTAAATATAAAACAATAATATATTTATGTAAGAGTATATAAGAACTTATATAAGAAATTATATTTAAATATATTCATATTTGTTTCCCTTTGTTCCTGGTCTTTTTAGGATATGAAAGTCAGAGTCAGGGTCCCATTTCTAATAATATCATCTGGGTGGTTTTGCAGAGGTCATTTGATCTTTCTGGATCTTAGTTTGCTTATCTGCTAAATGGAGGTATAAATACCTGCTCTACCTACCTCATAATGTCTTCTTGAGGACAAAGTACATGTGAAGTAATGTTTCCAAGTGCTTTGGAAATAATAAGTGCTGGAGGTTTGCAAGCCTTATGCAGAGAGAAGGTGCTGCTAGTGTGGGGCAGTGGATTGGGTATTAGCATTTAGTTTATTAGCTTGTGTCATAGTTCTGATTATATTCTCCACTTCTTTTCCTTTAAATTTTCCCACCCAGTGACTCCTTCCTGCCTAATCTCATACCCGTTTGAGTCCAGCGTGATCTCCCACCAGATCTGATCTCTGATCCAGTAGGCTAACTACATACAAGAGCCTTTGGAGGTGAATACAGGGAACTTCCATCGGAACCAAATTTGGGCCCCAGTGAGACATGTTATAGGAAGACTTCAATGTATTTTTCCTTATGTAAACCACAGTGACAATGAACCATTTGCTACAGCCCATGTCTGTGCCTATTTCCCAGCCAGAGCAAAGATATAGTATTCTCCTGATGTTGGTTAACATTCCCTCAGTACATGTAACAGAACCCTGCTGCACCTGGCTAAAGCAGAAAGGAAATGCAGTTTTCACATAGCATGAAGTGAACAAGCAGGGGCTCCAAGCTGGTTAGTTCAGTGCTGCCGTCACTAGGAACAAACCTCCTTCTGCTTTCCCACTGTGCTGTGCTAACGTGGCACCAGCTACTATAGGCACCACATCCAAACAAGATGGTATCCAAAAAGAGAAGAAAAAATATGGTTTCTTCCTTGGGTTCTTTGAGGAAGTCTTTCCTGGAGGTTTTTAGCCTCATTGGCTAGAACCGTTTTACTTGCTCATTCTTCAAACCAGCCACTGGCAGGGGGAGGTTTAAAGCTACCAGGATAGGCTTGGATCAATCAGTATTCATCTCTGCGGCTCACGATGGGGCTAGTCTGTCTTAAAATTCAAGAAAATACGAAGGGTAGTCACTTGAACAAAGTAAAAGAAAGCGAATGAACGTTTAAGAGGTAACCAGTAGCATCTGCTAAACCTTCTCCAAATTAACCAAATTAACCTTCTCCTTAGTTTACCTAAGGGAAATTGGGGAGATACATACAGAGTAAAGATGGTGTAAAAAATTGGTGCAAGCATATTTTGTTCATTTTTTCGCTTCCTTCCTCCTCTTCCCTCCCTCTTTCTTCTGTTTTCTTAGTGGCTAGGCATTTTAACCAACTTTTACTGCTTTACTTACCAAATTAATATCCTTTATGAATTTCATCTGCATGCATTATCTTTTCATTTTATCATCTTAAAATATTTCTCCTTCAAGTTGCTCTCTCAGATCTCAAAGAATTACTCCCTATCTCCCATGTATTTCTACAGCATTTTCAGTATCTTGTAACATAGAATTCCTTCTGCAAAGTTATTTCTGAAAGCTTTTCAGAAGGGAGTCTCTGTAGGCATTTGTTTTCCCAATAGAGAGTGAACGAAGAGATCTTAGGGGTTACTTATACTCATTTCTGTTTCCTGAGCACCTATCCAGGGTTTCAACATAGCAGTACATACGTGTACTAAGCTTGTTTCTATATCTATGTGCAGATGTGATCAGGAAGTAGTCTCTTTATCTTTTGAATTAACAACCACGACATTGGTTCCTTTGCTTCTAGAAGCTTTCGTCAAAGCTTTTTTCAGTTAGCCTACAACCCTTTCGAGCATTAAAAACAAACAAACAAACAAAAGTTTTAAAAGGCTTTGTGATTTTCTGTGGTCCAAAGGAAGATTATCTGCATTCTTTTTAAATGCATTCTTTTTGAATGGTGGGTTTTAACCAGATACATTGGCTGCATTCCCACACTCTGCAATAGTTCCTTCCAGTGTGGCTCTAGTTTCCAGTTTTTGAAAAAGCTTTCCCTTTAGATGAAAACAACCATTTTCTTTGGTTTGGAAGTTGCTTTACTTTCACCCCTTCTTTCCCCTTTTCCTTTCTCATTGCTGAGTGGCTTTTCTTTTGCATAATGCAGAGGCTCAGCTCTTAGGAAGAATGCATGGTTTGCCTTGTCTTGGGGCGTGGGTCTGAGCAGCCTGTGGAGAACTCCCTGTAAGACTCAGGGCTGTCTTAACTCCAGATGAGACAGTGAAAAAGATTTGTTTCTATTTGTTTTAACTTCTCTCTTCTTCTTAACTGCTCATGTAGATACTTGTAAACACCTATGAATGTCTTTTATAATGGAAGACTTAGTCTGTGATCAACTAAAAAAGTAATGGTTTCACCACAGGGCTCTAGAAGATCAGAAGTGTCCTTTGAACTGATACATTTTCTTTTTTTAAATTATTTATTTTCTTATTTTTTGCAGATTGCATTTTGATTCATTGTACACAAATGGGGTACGTCGTCTTGTTTCTATGGTTGTGCACGATGTAGATTCATACCATTCATGTAATCATACACGTACATAGGGTAATGATGTCTGTCTCATTCCACCATTTTTCATACCCCCTCCCTCTCATTTCCTTCTACATAATCTAAAGTTTCTCCATTCTTCTCTCGCTCCCCACCCCTCCACCTCCATCATATGATATAAGTGGAGGATGATTCCTCCACTTATCAGGGAAAACATTCGGCCTTTGGTTTTTA
This sequence comes from Sciurus vulgaris, assembly GCF_902686455.1. NCBI lineage: Eukaryota > Metazoa > Chordata > Mammalia > Rodentia > Sciuridae > Sciurus > Sciurus vulgaris. The sequence continues at coordinate 26,490,059 of NC_136476.1, forward strand.
GGGATTGGCTTATTTCACTTAGCAGGATATTCTCCAATTCCATTCACTTATTTGCAAATGTTATAGTATTATTCTTTTTTATGGTTGAATAATATTCCTTTGTGTAAATATACCACAATTTCTTTATCCATTCATCTGTTGAAGGGTATCTAGGTTGGTTCCACAATCTAGCTACTGTGAATTGAGCTGCTATAAACATTGATGTGGCTGCATTACTGTAGTATGTTAATTTTAAGTCTTTTGGGTATAAACTGAGGAGTGGGATAGCTAGGTCAAAAGGTGGGTCCATTCCAGGTTTTCTGAGGATTCTCCACGCTGCTTTCCAGAATGGCTGCACCAATTTGCAACCCCACCAGCAATGTAAAAGTGTGCCTTTCCCTCCACATTCATGCCAACATCAATTGTTGTTTCTTGAAAGTAGCCATTCTACTTGGAATAAGATGAAATCTTAGAGTTGTTTTAATTTGTATTTCTCTAATTACTAGAGATGTTGAATACTTTTTCATATATTTATTAATTTCCTGTATGTCATCTTTTGTAAAGTGTCTGTCCAGTTCCTTGGCCCATTTATTGATTGGGTTCTTCGTATTTTTGGTGTAAAGTTTTGTTAAGTTCTGTATAAATTTTGGAGATAAGTGCTCTATCTCTATACATATGTGTGGAAAAGATTTTCTCCCACTCTGTAGTTTCTCTCTTCACATTCTTGATTGTATCCTTTGCTGAGAAAAAGCTTTTTCATTTGAGTCCAGCCCATTTATTGATTCTTGCTTTGATTTCTTGTGCTTTGAGAGTCTTGTTAAGGAAGTCTGATCCTAAGCCAACATGATGAAGATTCAGGCCTACTTTGTCTTCTATTTGGTGCAGGGTCTCTGATCTAATTCCTAGGTCCTTGATCCATTTTGAGTTGAGTTTTGTGCAGGGTGAGAGGTAGAGGTTTAATTTCATTTTACTGCATATGGATTTCCAGTTTGATTCTAGAAGTTGGTGAGTGACTGTTGTGTCTGAAATAGGAAGAGAAAGTTGTTCATGATGTGGCCTCATTCTGTTTATCCTCAGCTGGCCAGCCCCAAGGGTCATATGGGAGAGGAAGCAGAGTGGTTAAAGGAAGAAGAGACAAGGAGAGTATACCAAGCATGGAAACAATATAAATAATAGTTAGGTTCAAAGGTTAACTTAGAAAATTTTAATCCGTGAAGTAGCAAAGTACCTTATATTTGTATAGATCTTAATTATGAGATACTTTTGTGCATCAAATTTGACTTTAAGACTACTGTATGCTAACATTACTAGCCCAATTTTACAAATCAGGAACTTTCCTAGCTCATAGTATCTAGCACACAGTGAGTGTTTAATAAAGTTCATTGGATGAATGAGCAATCAATAGAAATATGATGCTCAGTATTGTGGTGAGATTGTGTCTTGAGCACAGGTCTTCTGAATCTTGGGTCTAGTCCAGGGTCTTTTCATCTCAATATTCCTCAGATATGCACATGAAAAGACCTTAATATTGGAGGAGAATCAATGAATCAACTGTATCTTGGGAAATAGCCTAAATTTACCCAGTGAGAGATTTCTTAAAGATTGTATGCTCAATTGGTTTAAAAGTACTTTTCCCCAAATAAATGTAGTCATCCTTACTGTAGAAAATCAACTCAAAACAATGCAAATTTATACAAAGTAATCACAGGATTATCTACCATTTATAGTTTTTATTCACATCTGGATTTTAAAGACATATGAATTTGATCAATACACTCATATACAAATTGTGTTTGAAATGACTTATCAAGTACAACCAACTCCAAAAAAAAAAAAAAAAAAAAAAAACACCCGTATACTGTGACTGGTATCCCTGGTGCATCATGGCTTACACCAATGGGCACCTGACTAGTATCCCAATGTCTTAGTCCTTTTGTGCTATAACATAATACCTTACAATGGGAAATTTATAAACATAAGAAATTTATTGTTCATAGTTCTGAAGCCTGGGAAATTCAACATCGAAGGCACCCAGCAGATTCAGTGTCTAGGGAATCTTACAGATGGTGTCTTCTATGTGTCCTCACATGGATGAGGTGAACAAGCTCCCTCAATTCTCTTTTATAGGGACACTAATTCCATTCATGAGGGCTCCACCCTCATGGCCAAATCACTTCCTTAGTCCTCCACTTCTTAATACTATTGCATTGCTAATTAGGTTTTTTTTTTTTTTTTTTTTTTTTAAGAATTTAACCTTTATTTTTAAAAATTTATTATGTAGTGCCAAGGATTGAACCCAGTGCCTCACCCATGTTAGGCAAGTGCTCTGTCACTGATCTACAACCCCAGTCAGCTAATTAGGTTTTTAACATATGAATTTTGGGGGGGGGTACCCAAATATTTAGACCAAAGCACCCAACTTAAGAACAATGGAGTCCTGCCACAGCGCCTGCTTCTCAAGATAGCATGGATTATGAGAACTGGTCTGGAATTAAACTTAACAAATAAAAATATTTCCATGGGGAAATTATGCTCAGTTCTCAACAAATGAATGTTTGGATTTCTAGCTGAAACTATGTGCCTATAAGATCCAGACTTGAGCTTTTTGTGAATACAAATTCCATTGATAAGTTATAGAATTCTCTCTCTTCCTGTATCCCATTAGCTGTGGCTGGAGATACTGACAGCTAAATATATCGGTGGTGCCTTGAGTTGGTTGCCACAATGTCTCAGGCCCCTGGCTCTGTCTTACCCCAAGCAGTGATTCTTTGATCAGATCTGTCTTTGGAATCAACTTCTGTGTTTCTACCCTAATCTCATTCTGACCACAACTTCCCGTGAAAGGCTAGAGGTAAAAGTCTTTGCAGAGAGCAGTGGGGAACACACGCTGTTTTCAGTCATGCTTGTGTGATCAGAACCAGGAACCTTGCTCTGCGTCTGAGGAGGATGGAAATGGGGCCTTCTTCTTTCATCCTCATCTCAGACTGTCTACTTGGTCTTTGAGTCAGCTTCTCAGGATCAAACATAAATTTCTTCACCCTTCTTTTCCTCTTCCACATCATTCTTCAAATCTGCATACAGTATTTGTGTGGTAGGTCACGCTAAGATTTTGAATGGGGTGGAGGGAAGGAAACAAGAGATCCATTCAATGAGAAATAAACCCCATTTCCCTCCATTCCTAACTCAAGAAGATAAGTAACTGTGCACATTGATGAAATTTGGATAATCTCCCTGTGTATTTGCCTGCCCATTAGGAAATGTCCTCTTCATCTAGTTGTTGCTTCCCTGTTGAATTAGATCCATCACCCAAGCCTGATTTGGATGATTAAAAGCAGCACATATACTAGGTAAACAATAATACAGTTCTTTTAAAAATATACATGTGTTCATTTCTGTGTTTTTGTATTGGGAGCCAGGAAAATGAACTCCACTCTCAGGAGAAATAAAAAGGAAAAAGAATCAACAGCATGATTAAAACTCACTTTTCCCTTAGCCCCTCTGATGCATTTTAGAGTTTCTGGAAAATGTTTTTCCTTCTATGCACTGTCTTGGTACTTCCTTTCATTAAGGAAAACTGGTATCTGCTGAGTTGTGGCCCTGCGATCAGAGCACTATGATTTCCTCTCGTCTGCTGTCCTGAAAGCTGTTTGAAGTGGGAAAGCTTGAGTTTAAATTAAGATGTCACTGACAAGCCTGAGAAAATGTTTAATTAATGTAATAACCCTGTGTTAATAAGGGAAAATATGACCTGTGGTACCAATGGATGGGGCTACTTGGAACACAGTGAAATCTAAATAAACCAGCTCAGAAATTACTTATTGTCCCAATAAGCACTGGAAGGAGAAGAACCAAAGGAAGAGAATCAACATTTATTGGATACCTACTATGTATGAGGCACTAGATTTACCTTAAGGGAATTGTAACATTTAAATCTGTAGTGTACCCTGTGTAGGAGGTATTTGGTCTTATTTTACAGATAAGGAAACTAAGGCTTAATTGACTTGTCCTTGCTTTGAAGGAGGTAGAACTGAACTTTGTATTAAATTCTTCTTTACTGGTTCTCATTATGCCACTTAAAAGGGCAAGGCTCATTTTAGTACTTGAGATGTAAATATACATGGGCTAATTTTATGTGACAGATCCTCTCCCAAATCTTTAAATTCTATCTATGCTCCAAAGTAACTTTTCAACCAGTCCAGAATTTTTCTATGTAAAATTTATTCTTTTGGGCTAAATGCTGACTATTTAAAATATACAGAAGAAAACCTATATACTAAGGTATGGATGTTTTAAGGTTTAAATCCCAATGTTCTTCTAAGACAAGGCAGTATTTCATACCACCCTAATCTTGAGAAAATTAACAGCTGCTACTGAGTGAATAAGGGGGCTTTAGGGTGGGGTGGTAGTGATGGCCATGCTAGCCAGTGACGAGCAGGGAAGGGAATCAGTCCCTCTGTCACTCTCCTTAACTACTGGAAGTCTCAATACATCTCTAAGAAACATGAAAGTAACAGTCTGTAGCTATATTGTCACATACTGTCCACACACTGCCCAGACCTCGAGAAAGTGTCTGAAATGCTGGCAGAAAAGAGGGAGAGTGAGTCCTGCTCCTGCTCAGTGTGTGTGTGTGTGTGTGTGTTGTGGGGTGGGTAGGGATGAACTGATCCTCTTTGCAGGCTTCTGAATTCTCCATGCTGTTTATGTCTCTAGTATCCTCTCAGTCACCTTCCATCCCAGAATCTTAGTCATTTAAAGTCTTTTTTCCTGTTTCCTGTCTAGACACACAGACACACACACATGCAGGCTCTCACCCTCCTTTACTCCAGACACTGAGATGGCCTAGGATCCTGCTCAATGATTGTGAATGGCTTTCTTGTTTTCCATTGAACACTTAGCATGAAAGTGTCTGTAGGTGGCACTCTTGGCTCTGGGCACAGCACTCCCGGCAGGAATTAAAACTGGTATTGGAGAAAGTGCAGGTGGATGCTGAGTTTGGCTGGTTGGCTCTAGGCCGGGGGCCCAGAGTAGGACTTAGTATCCCTCTGGCATCAAGAGGGTCAGGGTGTTCCATCAACCCACAGGAGTTCCCTCAGGTTAACCCTCACCTGTCCAGTTGTCAGAGATTTACTCATTCACCTGAACAGACTCTTCACTCCCACCTTCTAAATGCTCCACAGCTGTATGCTCTGTGGTTGACTCTGGGGTTCACCAAGTCCGTATCAGGCTGCTCTGTGCTAGAAATTCCAGGTATTTCAGTGTTCTGCATGCATGTGATTTTGGTTTCCCCAAGAGATCCCATAGACAAAATCCTCTGGATATACTTCTCTGCTTGAGAGAAAAAGTTGAAAATCACAGTTGCTATGAATTCAAACCCATATCACCACTGGCAACTTAGCAGAGTTTCTGAAATAGAACCTTTAGCGGGTAGCTCCCCACCTCTGCTTTTACTTCCTACTATCAGGCAGCATCGAGGAACTTCAGAAAGGAGGAGGGACTCTAACATTCTTTCAGCGGCCTTCGTGGTTCACATAGAAGCAAGGAACTCCATCAAGGCTCTGTATGTTGACAGACATACGCGTGGGAGCTGCCTGTGGTAACACTTAGAAGGAAGGTTCCCTTTTGCTGGGTCCTTAAAGTCAGGTGCTCTTCCTTGCTTTAGCTTTACCCTCTGTTTGGGGAGAAAGTTTATGTTCTGCCTGGGCCAGGTTGGTCTCACTGGTGAGAATAGGCTTGTACTTTCTGAAAGAAAGACCATCCCAGCAAAAAACAAAACAGAAACCAAAAAACCCATCAAACAAACAAAAACAAAACAAAATTTAATTTTAAAAAAGCCCAAACAAAAAAGCAGCCTGGAGTTTAATTGTGAACTGATGACCACAGATGTGACTTAAACCCCAGCTCTGCTTCTGTGGGTACAGAACACCTGAAAAAGACCTGGAAATGGCTGTAACAGTGTGTAAACTGTGAGCATCCTAGAATGCAGATCCAGGGCAAGTGACCTGAATGCTGAGTTCAAGTTCAGAGAGAAGAAAAGCAGTATTTCTTCTCCATGTATTCCATTCTTCTGATTTCCTTTTTATTTGTGTTATCAGCATTTCTCCAAGGCTCAAAAAAGGGAATTTCCTGCATCCTTCTTTACCCTTATTTTTCATATCCAATAAGTGATCACACCTTGCCAGTTTCATTTCATCCTGTCAGATTAAAGGCTCCACTTCTTACACACACACACACACACACACACACACACACTTGTGAGCCACGGCCTCCTGCTTTGTCTCTGGCATATATTGAAGGACCTTCCTATCTCAAGTCTCCCTTTCTACAAGTCCATGGCACACATCACCAGGAGACTAATAGTCTGTCAGTTACCTACTCATAAATCTTTAGTGGCTATTCACTGGACAATGAAGTCCAGGCTCCTTACTCCAGGACTGTAGGCTCATTGAGGAAGGAGCCATAATTAACATTTTTCTTCTTTCACATTGCCTAGGGCTCCAATATAGTTACTGATTTGAATTCAAATGAGGAAAATTAGGGTCTTTGATATTGCCTTAGAATGTGGTCGGCTTTACCTCTACAGTGATGCCGCGACTCCTCCCAGAGCCACACCTGAAGCTTCTGTAGACAGCACTCTGTACAATTGAACGACTTCTTGCCTGGGCTTTCTTGGCCTTAACACTGGGGAGGCAACAACACTCAAGCAAAGACAGATGGAGGTGGATGGATTATGACCCCAGCTTCTTTGTCCCTTGGGAAGACAAGTCTGAATTGTGTTTTGCACCTCATTGGGAAAGTGCTCCATTTGCCACTCATCAACTCCCTCTTCATTCGCTTTCCTATCTTTCCCTTGATGATTTTATTACTCCTTCTCTTGAGTTTCCTAGAATCACTCCAAAATAATCTATCTGAACTCAAATTCTTGCCTCAGGTCTGCTTTTAACAGAGCCCAATATTCCCTATGCAATGCTAGCTCCACCCACTGGATATAGACTGTCCTCTGAACAAAATCCTGTGCTTTTTCCACCTCAGCCAGAGTGGTTTCCTCTGCCTAAAACACTTTCTCTTCCTTTCTGTGGGCCAAAATGCCATTTATCTTTGAAGACCTCACAATTCATACTTCTTTTAAAATGTAAAACATATTTTCCTTTGCATGGTGATCTTTATGTATTTGCATAATTTCTTCTGCTAGATGGTGAGCTCACTGAGAGTGTGGTTGTCCTTACCTTTGTATTTTTTGCAGTGCCTAGATCTAGTTGATATTCAATAAATGCATGGTGACTGGTAATTAAGTGGGGGATCAGAAATGCAAATTGTCTACCCTCCACACATCTGGTTTCCTCAATGCCTGACATATTGGAGATAGAGTGTTTAGAATTGCCAGAACTCTTATGGTTCAAGATAGGATTCTTTTTCAAGGGTTTAAGGATTCCAAGCATTTCCTCAGTGATCTTGTTCTGTAATTTCAAGAGTAGATTATTTTGGGGGGCTTGGAACCAAGTAGTTAGGGCACATTTTAGGTACCCTTAGCCCCTTGTATTATGACTGGAGTTGCCCTGTTGCAAACATAGTTTTAGTGATCTTAGATGCTATTACATTCTCATATTTCAACTACATTTTCTTTTAACCATCCTAAGTGAACAAAGTGATTACTGGAGAGTCTTATGGAAAGAAAGCTAAGTGGGGTTAAATAGAGTTGATGGAATATTTGTGGCCTGTGCTTGTTCCCTAAGGGAATAGCCATCACACATACTGTCCTCCTTTCTAAAATATAGTGTCATTGAGGTGGCCCAAGACCTGCTTACCAGGACTGCTGGGCTGTAACATTAGAGTATCTCCTGGGAATAAATGCCTTAGCTGGGTCCCTGCCTATCAGCCCAGGCTGCCTTCATTACAGATGGTTGACTGAAGGCCAGACTCTTAGGGTGAATAGTCAGAACATAGCAGCTACTGTTGACAGGGTCCCATATCCATCAAATAGTGGGTAGGAGCTAAGCTTGATCCTTAATAGCCTGTCTCCTGCATAGTGTCCTCCACAAAAGTGAAGCTGAGTATGTGAGTGTGTGTGTGTGTGTGTGTGTGTGTGTGTGTGTGTGTGTATGTGCGCGCACGCATGTATTCAATGTGGTATATGAGCCTAAGTCTTCTTGAGATATAACAGTATTATAGGTTTTAATTTCCTCAAAAGAAGAATTAAGTGATGTCTGTTAGGATTTTTATCCACACAGCTACACACCAGAGCCAGGTCAAACAGTTTTACTTCCCCTTGGTTATTTCTTTTTATTTTCACTATTACTTTCATCTGTATGCTTCTTAAGAAATGAAGATTTGATTCCCAGAAGGATTAGAACTATTTCTCTCTTCCTTCTAGAATCAGAATCACATAGCCAAAAGGTAGTCTTCATCTCAGAATCATGGATCTCTCTCCCTCTCCCTGAATATGTAGGACTTAATTTATAATGTCCACATACTGAATTGTAGTCTATACAGCCTGGGTCTTGAACAAATATTGTCTGTAGGATGTGATCAGGCAATTTTGTTATCTCCCAAAGTCCATTTAACTTAATTCTGTTGATTTACTTCTTCTTTTCCCCTGAATGTAAACTTGGGCATCCCCAAGAATTTTCTGGATACTTCAGGTATTATCAATAGTCTCAAGCAGACATTAACATATCTAGCCCCATGAAATCATCTACATTTCCAACTGGATTTAAAGGTAAGTCCTTTACCCTCCCTTATGTGGAGAGGGAAGGTGATGTCTTCTTTTCTCCTGTCTTACTTTGAAGATCTCCTACTTCGTTTCCTCATTTGCTAACAAATATTTTGGATCTGTGAGAATTTGTGAGGAGAGGCTGGGAAGTGTGGAGAGATATAAGAATGAAAAGGTTCTGAGTTCCTCAAGACCATTGTGGATTGATGCCACAATGGATTGATGGTCTTAGGAGGTTTTAAGTGTATTTTTTCACTTACGAGGTACTTCAGTAGGTTATTTGAGGGATCTATCTTGAGTCTCATTTCTCATTGCTTCTCCTTCTGCCCCTGAAATTCAGCATTTAACTCTGTTTTTCCTGGGAAGATACATTCACCTATTGGAACATTAGTTTCTCCCACATGGGCTGACTCTGACTTTTAGGACATTTGTGCTCTCTCTACCTCAATGTCTGTGAAAGTTACAGGATGATACCCACAAAGCAGCAGCCTCTACTTTGCTCCCACCATTAGGACAATTGACTGGCTTATCTCTTGATATTTAGTTTTTTTCATGGGGATTCAGACACTAGTTATCTTTTTGAGTAGCCCTGTCGAAGGTCTTAATAGGTTAGGGGAAGGGGCAGTTATCTGTTATCTCTTCTCATGAGGGAAAGATTCATAGCACACTGCATGTCCTTTGTAAAAATCCTCTACATGAATGCTGTCTCAGTCTTCAATTGTGACATGTGAAGATCATATATGATGTATGTGAGGGGCTGGAATTGTTTGACTTTTTTAATTAACTTCTTTATCAGTCAGGATTGGCTAGTTTGTGCTGCAGTAACGAATGATCTTCACGTCATTGGCTCATGACAATAAAGGCTTATTTCTTACTAATAACACATATATTTCATGGTCAGCTGTGTTCTGTTCCCTATACCAGGACCCAGGCTGACAGTGCACCATGTGTCTCTGAAATATTATCAATTATTGTGACACTTCGTCAAAAGCAATATGATGAAGCACTTATGCCTTTAAAAGCTTCTGCCAAGACATGATATATGATTCTTTTGTCCACATTTTATTGGCCAGAGTCAGCCACGTGAAAAAACCTGATGTCATGGAGGCTTAGTATATGTCTTCTCCAGGCTGGATCAATAATTAATTACTTGTAAACAAGAAAAGAGTCCATTAGACTTTTTTTTTTTTTTTGGAAAGTTTGTACCTACATCTGATACCTCACTTTGAAATGTAAACAGCTATCAGATTGTGAGGCTTCAGTGAAATTTCCACTTTAATGTTCCATTATATACATGTGACTTTTGTAAGTAAACCTTCATGAGGTAGTAGAAAGAGTTCACATTCTAGAATCCCATTATGTCCCTTAACTAGTATAAGGCTTCCAGCAAGTCAGTTATCTTATTTGAGCCTCTGCTGTTCATCTGGGAAAATGGGACTTGTAATAATGCTTTCCTCACAGTTGCTGTAAGGATAGTCATTAGTGCATGTAACGGGTTTATCATTCAGTGAAAGCTAGCTCTATTCTTATTATACCTTGGGGGTGAGAGAGACAAAACCCTGATAATATCTGAAGTCCTGGGGAATTCTGAAAATCATTCCAGGATTAACTTTTCTTAAAAGCCTCAAAGAAGGAAACCTACAGGGTCGGATTATTAAAAAACTATACACTTTGGTCACAAAATTCTGTTTCAGGTCCCCAAATTTTAGAGGTAAAAATGTTGAAATTTATGATGGGGTTTTCTGGTTAACTATGGAGCCCAATATTATTATTATTTTTTCAATATTATTTTTAAATGATGGTGCACAGCTGTAATCCCAGAGACTTTTAAAAAATTTTTTTAAAAAGTTTTTTTATTGTAAACAAATGGGATACATGTTGTTTCTCTGTTTGTATATGACGTAAAGGCATACCATTTGTGTAATCATAAATTTACATAGGGTAATGTTGTTTGATTCATTCTGTTATTTTTTCCCTTCCCCCCACCCCTCCCACCCCTCTTTTCCTTCTATACAGTCCTTCCTTCCTCCATTCTTGCCCCCCTCCCTAACCCTAACTCTAACCCTAACACTAACCCCTCCCACCCCCCATTATGTGTCATCATCCACTTATTAGCGATATCATTCTTCCTTTGGTTTTTTGAGATTGGCTTATCTCACTTAGCATGATATTCTCCAATTTCATCCATTTGCCTGCAAATGCCATAATTTTATCATTCTTTATGGCTGAGTAATTTTCCATTGTATATATATACCACAGTTTCTTTATCCATTCATCAATTGAAGGACATCTAGGTTGGTTCCACAATCTGGCTATGGTGAATTGAGCAGCTATGAACATAGATGTGGCTGTATCTCTGTAGTATACTGATTTTAAGTCCTTTGGGTATAGGCCAAGGAGTGGGATAGCTGGGTCAAATGGTGGTTCCATTCCAAGTTTTCTAAGGAATCTCCACACTGCTCTCCAGAGTGGCTGCATTAATTTGCAGTCCCACCAGCAATGTATGAGTGTACCTTTCTCCCCACATCCTCTCCAATACCTATTGTTGCTTGTATTCTTGATAATCGCCATTCTCATTGGGGTGAGATGAAATCTTAGGGTAGTTTTGATTTGCATTTCTCTTATTACTAGAGATGTTGAACATTTTTTCATTTATCTGTTGATTGCTTGTAGATCTTCTTCTGTGAAGTGTCTATTCATTTCCTTAGCCCATTTGTTGATTGGATTATTTGCATTTTTGGTGTAGAGTTGTTTGAGTTTTTTATAGATTCTGGAGATTAGTGCTCTATCTGAAGTATGATTGGCAAAGGTTTTTCTCCCACTCTGTAGGCTCTTTCTTCGCATTGCTGATAGTTTCCTTTGCTGAGAGAAAGCTTTTTAGTTTGAATCTATCCCAGTTATTGATTGTTGCTTTGGGAGTCCTGTTGAGGAAGTCTGGTCCTAAGCTGACATGTTGAGATCTGGACCTACTTTTTCTTCTATAATCTGCAGGGTCTCTGGTCTGATTCCGAGGTCCTTAATCCATTTTGAGTTTAGTTTTGTGCATGGTGAGAGATACGGGTTTAGTTTCATTCTGTTGCATATGGATTTCCAATTCTCCCAGCACCATTTGTTGAAGAGGCTATCTTTTCTCCATTGCATATTTTTGGCCCCTTTGTCTAGTATGAGAAAATTGTATTTATTTGGGTTTGTGTCCATGTCCTCTATTCTGTATCATTGATCTACCTTTCTATTTTGGTACCAATACCATGCCTTTTTTGTTACTATTGCTTTGTAGTAGAGTTGAAGATCTGGTATTGCAATACCCCCTGCTTCACTCTTTCTGCTAAGGATTGCTTTAGCTATTCTGGGTTTCTTATTCTTCCAGATGAATTTCATAATTGCTTGCTCTATTTCTGTGAGGTACGTCATTGGGATTTTAATTGGAATTGCATTGAATCTGTATAGCACTTTTGGTAGTATGGCCATTTTGACAATATTAATTCTTCCTATCCAAGAACATGGGAGATCTTTACATCTTCTAAGGTTTTCTTTAATTTCTTTCTTTAGTGTTCTGTAGTTCTCATTGTAGAGGTCTTTCATCTCTTTTGTGAGATTGATTCCCAAGTATTTTATTTTTTTTGAGGCTATTGTGAATGGGGTAGTTTTCCTAATTATTCTTTCCAAAGATTCATCACTTATGTATAAAAATGCATTAGATTTGGGAGGCTGAAGGAGGGGGATCTCGAGTTCAAAGCCAGCGTCAGCAACTTATTGAGCCTCTAAGCAACTTAGTGAGATCCTGTATCAAAATGAAATGTTAAAAAAAAGTCTGTGGATGTGGCTCAGTGGTTAAGTGTTCCTGGATTCATTCAATCCCTGGTACCAAAAAAAAAAAAAAAAAAAAAAAAAAGGACTAGAAACGGGAAAAACCTGCCATTCTAAAGATATCTACCATTTCTGTTGCCTGGATTTGAATTCCGTTTGAAGGCATATTTCTTCATTGTTTTGGGAAAATCTCAACAGCTCTTTGTTGTAAGTCAAAGATTCTTTTCAGACACAGGGAGGCTCTAGGCCAGAGGTCTCAAATTGGAAGTTTGATCACTCCCATCAATATGTTTGATCCATTAATGGTGTTTAAAAACGTTTCCAGCACAAAGAAAAGAAACTAGGAAATGACACTTATGTAAGACTCCACATTTCTCTTAAATATTCAGAGTAACCTGATGCATATCTTGGTGCTCCCATAGGGAAATGCTAATTTCGGTGCTAGGCAGGGGTTCCCTGCTTTGGGGTGGGTGTTCTCTCTTGTTGCAGAAGCAGCACCCAGCCTGCACCACTGGTTTATGTTATCTGCCTTGGCCTTGTAAGAATGCGACTTTGGGTTCTGGTTCTTGACAGGAAGCAGCTAAACTGTTCTACACAAGAATTAAAAACTTGCAGATTAATTCTCCTGAAGTACAGCTTGAATCCTGCGGAAAACCCTCCATGTATGTTCATCAACTATGGAGCAGGAAAACGCCATTTCACTAGAAATGAAGTTTCAATGAAACTGCATTTCAATGTGCTATGTGATCTGGATACATCTGGTTTTTCCATGTCCTTTCTACTTTTTGTCATTATTAGGATCCCTTCTATGTACCTTCACATAGCCCCACATCTGTGACTTTATTTAGGACTAACAGCAACCACCACTACCATTAGTGGGTGTTTATGGACCAGGCATGTGAATTAGGGCTATTTCTCCCATGTTAGAAATGATGAAGTTGAGATTGGAAGGAGGAAGATAATTTTTCTAAGTCATAATAAGAAGTAGTGGTTTGGAGATTTGAAGTTTGATATGTCTGATGCCACAGCTCACTCTATTTCCATGGTATCTTATTGCTTTCCTCTGCCCTTTCTGGGGATATTTTTCCCTTTATCCATACATTGCATTCTTGATAACCTATCACTTTTCTAATTTAGGTCAAATGCCAACTTTTCTATAACCTTCTATGATTTCCTTTCTGTTCCCTACCCTGTCCACAGCTATTCACCACACTTATAAAGCAGTCCCAAGTCAAATAGTCTCTTCTTTTCCTAAATAACCAGAGAAATTGTTTATTACATCTAATCATGTATTTTTTTTTTTTTCTGTCAAAAACAGTATGTAGGTCCATGTGCCCTGAAACATTTAGCACTGTGCCTTGTAGGTATTAAGGCCTCAATATATATTTGCTTTAGAAACACACACAATCTCAAAGGTGATTGTTACTCTCTTCTGGTGCCTCAGCTGATTTTTTTTTGTGTGACTTTTCCAGGTGTCATTTATAGGCAGTGCAGTTTGTCTGTTATAATCCCAGGGAGTCAACTGGAAATGACTGCCAATTTGCCAGATGATATACATCCCCATTCCAAATTGAATAGGCATGGAGTTCACCTGTTTTAAAGGAAGACAACTCTATATGGGATATTCTGGGCTACTAATACCTATTTACTGTTGAAACAAATTTTGTTGAATAATTCTCTTTGCCCCTCTTATGGGAACACTCCAGTGTTCTTCACCCTGGGAGCATATGACACCTAACCAGTCCATCTGTTCACTTCCAACAAAGCAGGGAGGCAGCCCATTGCTGGTCCTCTGTATCTTCCAGGCTGTTCTCAGGAACAGGTTCACCTGGCTCGGGGCAGCAGGAATTATAGCCCACTAACCCTTCTCTTAAGATTTTCTTGGCACCTCTCTTATGAGTCTTGGTGTTAGGATGCAGTGCACTAACTTGACTCCACCTTTCACATTGGAATATGACATGGGCCACACAGTATTGCTGTCTCAAAAAATAAATCATTCAAAGTAACTATCCCTCTTCTTCTTCTGATTTGATCTTCAATTCATAACCCTTTTATACATCCTAGGTATGAGGAGGAGTTTTAGAATTATTAAATGAGTTTCTGTGTATATCCTTGGAAACTCTGTCATCTTCTATGTATGTATAAAACTACCCTTATATTTGTGGTTTGATATTGTCCAGTGGATCTCAGATACTCAGTCTATTTGCCCCCACCTTTTGCATTTCAGTTTGGATAATTTTGATTGACCTGTTTTTAATTGCAGTATTTTTTTCTTCTCCTGGGTGCTTTTTAGTCCTTGGAATGAATTTCATTTATGTTATTGTACTTTTTAATTCTGGCATTTATGTTTGGTTCTTTTTATAGACTTCATGGTTCTGAAATTCTCATCTTCTACTGTTTGCCCCAAGATAGGTAGACAGAGTCTATATATCCAAATCTACACATGTACACACACGCGCGCACACACACACACACACACACAACTTTTTCTTGTAATTCTAAATATGAATTATTTGGGAGCCTGTTTCTATTGATTATGTCTTCTCTTAACCATAGGTCACATTTGTTTTTCTTTATGTGCCTTGTAAACTTTGATTATATGATGGATATTTTAAGCAAATGAATAGTAGAGACTGGAGCAATGTATACAGAAAAATACACATTCCTTTTTTTGTCAGATCATTAGTATAGGATCTAACATGAGGCCCACCAGATCTCAATAGTTGTGGAGGGCCTAGGTCCTCCTACAATTTTAGTTAAATTTAATTTCCCATTGACTTCAAATGTTTTGAGAATGGAGTTAGAACTTTTAACAGGTTATGAAATCTGAATATCTTGTTATTCTGGAGATTTCTTCCTGCTTACAGGATGGACAGCAGATCTCTAAACTGTGATTGATTTCTCTTTCCTGCCTGTGAACAAGATTTTTGGGTCACTAGAGAGTTCTCTCTACTTACTACTTCTTTTTTTGAATTTAGGGAGATCTCTTTCCTTCTGCCTTGTCCCTTACTTTAGATGGACAGTGTGGGTGTGCTTGATGAGTGTGTAGCTTATCTGGAGTACCTAGAAGAATTTCTGGGCTTGTATCTGGCCTTTAGTAAGGTTCTGTCTTGAACTTGAAGAACTTACCACATGCTTCATGGAGGATTTTCCTCTCCCGACCTTCCCCTGTCTATCAGTGTGTACTAAACTTTTCACTGAGAAGGCTGGAAGCAAGGAATTGACAAATGGATATGGACTCACTTTGTGGCCAGAACTCCTCAGGATTCTAATTTCTTACCATAACTGTCATGCAGTTATTAAAACTTTAAAAAAATATGGTTTATTTCTACTTACTCCCGTTTAAGATGGCTTCTTCTTCCTACCTTTCTGCTAAGGGTAAAAGTGCCTATATGTCTCTTCTCTTTTAGAACAGGCTATCTAGAATTTAACTCATCTATTTTTTTTTTTTCAGATCTATAATAGGTTTTAAAAAATAATGATTGCAGCTTACGTTTTTTCTTAGAGCAAGAACTATACTTTTTTCACTTTCTATACTTTAATCGGAGGTTAAACATGAATATTTTGATTTATAATCAGATTATGATTTACTTAATCATTGCATATGTTTTCAGTTTTTCACTGTATTAAACGACTTTTCAAGAAAACTCTCAGGTTGTAATCTGTAGTCTTCCTAAAATTTTCTGTTTTTGATCCCTGTAAGTCATGAAGGGAAGGGGAATAAAGAAAGCTTCTGAAGTGCTGGTACCATTTTCTCAATCAATGCTCTGGCTACATTGGTGTACTAATTTTGTGTACAATTATTAAGCTGAATGCATATGTTTTTCTCTTCTATGTGTATACTAAACTTTGGTAAAACATTTCTTAAAATATTGGACTATAATGTTTGTATACAATTGTATTCCTGCTGGAATTGATTCAGTAATGTTTTATGGGTTGGTGATGTAGAATTATTTAACTTCTATATATTTCATTTTCCTCATCTATAAAATGGGACAATAAACTTCCTTAAATACTCATGTGTACAAAATAAGAGCAAGCACTTGAAAATACCTTGAAAACCACAAAGTTGTACACAAATGTAGGAAACATCTTAATATGTAACTATAGGTGAGTTTGAACCTCATGAAAGTTCTGGAACATCTAAGAAAGAATGGGTGCCTGGGAGAGGACAGTTTAGAACTGAAGAGAAGAGAACTAACCTTTGGCACAATTTTGTGGTCATAAAATTTGCATTAAGTGTATTTTCTATCCTGAAAACTTTGGAGTCAGTCAGTGCTTTTGCTAGGCCTTCCTACTCCTCCTCTGTAGAAGAGAGGGTCAGCCTGGGATGGTGCCTACTCTCACTCTTGATTGTCAAGTGCTCCCATCTTGTCTAACATTTCATTTGCTCCTCAAAATATGGTAATTTCATTTGCCTCAGGCCTAGTCAAAATAACTAGAACAGCCAGAGCCTTGTGGAGGGAAGTAGTGTATTCTTTCTTTAAAAGTATTTTTGTGGTCATTTGTATAGAATGAAGTTACACTGAAGGGCCCTGGGGTGAAAATATCCAGTAGAGTATCTGGTACGCCTTGGACCGTTAGTCTATGGGAGTGCTGTTATCTCTCCTTCCCCCAGATCTCCTGTGCTTTTGTGTCCGTGGAAATATGCTTTGTTAGAGCTTTCTCCCCAGCTTCCCTGCCCTGTAAAGAATTCCTGCTGGTTAACTAACCATGAAGGAGGGGCACAACAGAGGGGCCTGGCAGTACACCCTGCTAGGAAAAGACTCTGTTCTATGAGCTGGTAAAGTACCTTTGAGCCCACTCTTCAGAATGCACAGTGTTGAGTATAAGGTATCATTACTGTAAACTCCAGAAAAGTATAGCCTAATCACAGTTTACAAAGGAAAGGGGAGGAGAAGGCTGCAATTCACTTTTAAAAAATCCACGGTGTTTCTCCTGAATGACACTTCTTCCTGCCAGTTCTTTTCTTGATACTTTCTCAGGGACTTCCAGCAACCTTATAAAACATCACAAAATCGTTGCACTAAAAAAGTATTTAAAAAATTCTATAGGCCAGTTCCCTGAACACCTATCTCTAGTAATGGGGATGATGAGGTTTCTATTTAGGGACTTCACAATGTTTACCAACCTACCAACACTGACATTGCTTTTCAGAACCGCAGACCAGAAAAGCTAAAAAGGATCTCAAGATGGTTTAATTCAGTGTCTTCTTTCTCTGGGTGCTACAACCGAAGCTCAGAGAGGTTGTTATTAATCCAATGCCTCTGAGTAAGGTAGGGCCCAGGGATAGAACCCAGGTGAAGTACTCCCGAGAGGGGGATTTTCCAGGACCAGTGAATCAAACATTGTGGCATTATTGGTGAATACATTAGTGTGTTTGGTTGTTATAACATAACATCACAGACTGGGTGCCTTAAACAATAGAACTTTAGTTTTATATATGTTATGGTTTAAATACTAGTTGTCCCCAAAATCTCATGAATGAGAAAATTAAGAAAATTTAGAGGTGAAATGATTGGGTTATAAGATCCTTAACCTAATCAGTATGTTAATCCCCTGATAGGGATTAGCTTAGTGGTAACTTTAGGCAGGTAGGGTGTAGTTGAAGGAGGTGGGTCACTGGGGGGATGCCCTTGGGGTATATATTTTTTGAGTTTAGTCTCCCTCTACTTCCTGGTGCCATGTTCCAAGCTGTTTTCTTCTGCCACACTCTTCCGCCGTGATGTCCTGCCTCACCACTGGCCTCAAAAAATGGAGTTGGCCATCTATGGACTAAGACCTCTGAAACTGTGAGTTCCAAATAAACTTTTCCTCCTCTAATTAATTGTTCTTGTCAGGTCTTTTGGTCACAACTGTAAAAAAGCTGATTGGAACAGTGCAGTGCTAGAGGTTGTAATTCTGAGGACAAGGAGCTATCATTGTTGGTTAATGGTGAGGTTTCTCATTTTGGATGCCACCTTCTCACATGAGAGTGTGGGAAAAGAGAGCTCCCTTGTGCTCCTCTTTGGAGTAAAACCCAGTACCATTTAATATGGCTCCACTTTTATGCCTTATTTAACCCTAATTAACTCCCAGATATTCCATTAGGGACTGGGTTACAACATGTGAACTTGGTGAGACACAATTCAGTCCATAATAGTGATGAAAGAAGAAGCCACTGTTTTTGGCAGAGGGAAATCTAAATGCTACTATGCACAGGTGAAGGATCTAAGTTCTGTGAATTGCTATCAGGTACCCTCAAATGACCTGACAAAATGTACTTTTTTTCACATTGTTCATTCTCTTTAACCTTTGTACAGGTGCCACATGCTTTAGTTCATGGACTCATCCTGGAATGCTCACTGGAAGCCCCTGTGACTTTGGTTGTCCTTCTGCTTCTCTGCCTGTCCAGTCACCTTCCTTAGCTCCCAGTCTGTGTTAGTTCCTAAGATGTAGATACTACCTGAGGTTTTGTATTTGGCCTCTTTTTATCTCCCTCTAATCTCTCACTCTCCTTGACAAGCTCCCATTGATTCAATTCTCACCTCTCCTCCAACTCTCAGACCTGAATTCTAACTACCTGCTGGATGTCTCCACAGAATGCCTTAGAATTTCGAAACTGAACTCATTATCTCCCTCCTCAATACTTTCCAGCTTACTCCACTCCTGCCTTACCAGATTTCTGAGTTATTTTCAACTTTGCCTTCTTTTCCCACTTAAATCCAATCACTCACAAAGTCCCTCTACTTCCCTATGTTTCTATTACTGTTTATTTTCCTCCTATTGATTCCATCAAATTTAGAGCTTTAGTGCATTTAATCTAGTATAATACAAGGGGCACTTAACTGATCTCTTTTTACTCTAAACTATCTGAAAATGGTCTCCAGACAAATCTTTCTAAGGTACTTTTCTGATCACTGTCCCTTTCTTGTTAAAAACATCTTTCAATAATATCCAAATGACTAACAAATTAATTACTTAATGTTGATGCTCAGGTCATTACAACTTTCCTTCCACTTTCCTGTATTGCTGTTATATATTCTAGATTCTGCTTTCTTGGATTTGACCCATATCTACCTTATAAATCATGAAATCCTATTCAAGATGCATTGTTTTTGACTCGCCTACATCCATTCCTCCTGTTGTATACCAAGAGGAAATTTTGTATAATAGAGAAGAGAGGGAATGAATGATAATTGACTCAGGAATTCAAGGCCCAGGTGGACCAGGGTGAGCATGATGTGACCCACATCAGCCTGACCAGAAATAAAACAAAGAATTTTGACCCATGACTGGGGCAGAGGTATTATTTTACATTAGTAATAAGTAAGTGCCTTGAGAAAGTCACCTTAATATCTGTAGGTCCCAGTTTCTTTGTATTTAAAGATAATGCTTATACTACTACATGATCTCAAAGGTAAAGGATTTTACTAAATGATCTCCAAGCTTCAAGATTTTGTCATTTAATAAAAAGTTGTAAGTAAAGACAAGACAGAATATAGCTGGGGTAAGAAAGAAAAACAAATTCTAAATTAACTCCTACTTCTTCAAGTTCTCTTTTCCGGTAATTATTATAAGGAAAACGACATACTGGATGCAGCAAAGATAGCCTAACGGCCATGGATGATACCAGAGGACCAAGAAGAGTTGTTCAAAATGAAAATGTAGAACAAATATCAACAGGCAGGTGTTACTGCAAATAGTAGGTGCTCAACAAATGTTTATAAAATGAATGATTGAAATTGGAAGCTGAGATTGAATCATGTGAGTCTGAGGGATGGAATTAGATGAACTTGAAGGAGACTAATTCATGGTTATGAGGCTGGTAGATATTTCTGGCTAGAGAGGAATATCCTGCCATGATCCCATGACTTAGTCTGAAATGTCAGGTTAGTGCTTTTTTTTTGTTTGTTTTCTAAGTAGAGCTTTTAGGAAGAGAGTAACAGTACCTTTAATCACTTTCCCAATAATATAGCCTGGATCACAAATGATCCTTGGTATAACTTTGTATAATGAAACTTTTTTTCAAACTTTTTTCATGTGTATTAGTTATTCATCCAAAGACACTATAACATAATTTTCTTTCCCTTTTCAATTTAAAAGAGTATTACTGGGGTGTAGTGCACACTTCTGCTATTAGATTGGCTAAGACCATATTTCAGTTTCTTTGGGTCTAGGCATGACAGAATATAAGATTACATTCAACCTCTAATCTTTACTGCAATTTAACAAACTATCTCACACAATTAATTTCATGAATCAAGTTATTGAAATTATTTCTTTTTTAGAAATGAAATAATATATCAAACCCTTATTATTCTGATTCCTATTAATATAATTATTCACTATAATTTGTTTTAAAAATTATTATAATGATCAAATATGATTGAAAAGTTTTTCTAAATAAACAAAATTCTTTTTTCCCAAATTCTCTTAATAACTTTTTTTTTAATTTATGGAAAATTTAGTTTACTGCCTAAGCTACTTTCAACAGAACTAAAAGGTTAATTCAACAGAAATTCCATTATCAGTTTATACTAGTATGCAACTATTTCTTCCACTCTAATAACAAGTACATACATTTTGATACAGAGTTACACGATATAGTTATTTAACACTCAATGCATTCTTGAGAGAGATCAAATACATCCAAAGAGGCCTGAGCCTGGAATTAGGAGATCAAGACCCTATCACTTATTAGATACAGTCTAGTTATTCAAGCTTTCCGAACCTCAATTTCCTTGTCTATAAATGAATATTCTCTAAAAATATAGTAAATCTTCAGCCTCAAGTGTTGCTCCCTGTTCTACTTGGGAATGCAAAATGACTAATGAGCCGTCAACCCCTTTAATGTGGGAAGTAGAGAGACCTTTCTGATATTTTGAAGGGTCTTCTAGGTGGAAAGTGGGTGAGTCCTTCCACCTTATTCATCATGTCATTTCTTATTCCATTCTGCTGTGTCCCCTTGCCTACATATCAGTCCTAGATACCATCATTTCTCTATATCAATTTGCCCAAAGCCTGATATTATAAGGCTTATTATCATCATGCCCCAATCATACCAAAAACAAATTGATTATGTATAACATAAATTTTTTTCCTGAATATTTGGGAAATGAGTGGAGGAAGCAGTTCTAGGTGAGGCAGTATCATTCTTCACTGTTTTACCTGTCCATCAACCATGCCTCCCCACAGGAAATTGCTTGTGAATACTTTCTTCTGTATTCTCTGTGGTCCATCCCATCCCTCAGTCAAGGACCCATTCCTGGTCTTCACTTCTCCAAGGCCTGGACCAAAATAACCAAATCAAAATAAGCTAGGTCAAACCAAAATTAAACAAAAATTTCTTTTTAGTCTTTCAAGGGTCAAAATATGTTACTCTCTTATGCAGAATAAGATAATTTATTCATTTTTCTCATTATTTTTAATCTAGAGTAGGCATTTGGCTACAGGCTTTGCCCTCATCCCTTGGAGTCTCGGTTTACTCTACTGTGCAGGTGCTGAAGATCCCTAGGGACAGACCTGTGTCCTAGGCACCAGGAAATGGTTCAAAAAACTGGAGAGACACTGCCCAGAATGAAAGCAGAAATCTTTAAGCAGAAAGCTTCTAGAGCCTTTAAAATGCTGTCTTTATAGCAATCCAAAATGGCGGACTAGAAGGTGACTGCATCTCCTGTCACTCCAGAACCCAGGATTCAAGAAGGGGAGGCATTGAGAGACTCGGACTAAAATAGAGCCATGGATTGAGTCTCCCCAACCGGGCGGCAGGGAGGCTTCTCAGAGCAGGGCAGGGCAGCTAGAGTCTTCCCCAGGTAGCCCTGCTCCCTCTGGCGGTAAACTCCTCCCACATGGCCAGCTTCTCGGAGCAGGCCCCCAACGAGAACCTTTCTGCACAGAACCAGCTCACTCCGGCCTGCAGGCAGCTTCAGGGACCAGGACAGGGCAGCCAGGGACTTCCCCAAGCAGCCCTGCTCCCTCTGACGGCAGGCTTCTTTCACGGCCAGCTTTTGGAGCAGACCGCCCAGTGAGAGCCTTTCAACACAGAGCCAGCTCCAAGCCCTGGAACCCAGTAGCGGGCTAGGGGCAACTTTCTTCGGAAGCACTGCATTATTAAGTTCCTCCAAGACTTCAGGCTACTGAAGGCTGGAAGGTGATATACGGAAATCTACAGGGACAATATAAGCCAATAGAGGAAATGTGCAATATCTCAGAGTCCCACTGACATCTGACCAATATGAGAAAACAAGGGAAGAAAATGTCCCAAACAATCCTAGATACTATATCAATAAAACCCAATGACAGCACAGCAGAAGAAATGTCAGAAAGGGAGTTCAGAATGTACATAACTAAAACAATCAGGGAAGCAAACGAGGAGATGAAAGAGCAAATGAAGGCATTGAAGGAGGAGATGAAAGAGCAAATGCAGGCATTAAATTATCGCACCAATCAATAGTTAAAAGAGCAAATACGGGAAGCAAGAGATCATTTCAACAAAGAGTTAGAGATACTGAAGAAAAACCAAACGGAAATCCTTGAAATGAAGGAAACAATAAACCAAGTTAAAAACTCCATAGAAAGCATAACCAATAGGATAGAACACCTGGAAGACAGAACCTCAGACATTGAAGACAAAATATTTAATCTTGAGAACAAAGTTGACCAAACAGAGAAGATGGTAAGAAATCATGAACAGAATCTACAAGAATTATGGGATATCATGAAGAGGCCAAATTTAAGAATAATTGGGATTGAGGAAGGCTTAGAGAAACAAACCAAAGGAATAAACAATCTATTCAATGAAATAATATCAGAAAACTTCCCAAATCTGAAGAATGAAATGGAAAACCAAGTACAGGAGGCTTATAGGACTCCAAATATACAAAATTACAACAGACCCACACCAAGGCACATTATTATGAAAATACCTAACATACAAAATACAGAATTTTAAAGGCCGCAAGAGAAAAGAATCAAATTACATTCAGGGGGAAACCAATACGGATATCAGCAGATTTTTCAATCCAGACCCTAAAAGCTAGAAGGGCTAGGAACAACATTTACCAAGCCCTGAAAGAAAACAGATGCCAACCAAGAATCTTATACCCAGCAAAACTTACTTTCAGATTTGACAATGAAATAAGATCCTTCCATGATAAACAAAAGCTAAAGGAATTTACAAAAAGAAAGCCAGCATTACAGAACATTCTCAGCAAAATATTCCATGAGGAAGAGATGAAAAACAATGATGCAAATCAGCAACGGGAGGAACTAGCCTAAAGGAATAGCCAAATAAAGGAGAAACCAAATCATGTCAAAAAACAAAAAAGGAGTCAAATGACTGGGAAAACAAATCATATCACAATAATAACCCTGAATGTTAATGACCTGAACTCATCAATCAAAAGACATAGACTGGTAGATTGGATTAAAAAGAAAAATCCAACAATATGCTGCCTGCATGAGACTCATCTCATAGAAAGAGATACCCATAGACTAAAGGTGAAAGGATGGGAAAAAACATACCATGCACACGGACACAGCAAAAAAGTTGGAGTATCCATCCTCATTTCAGATAATGTGAACTTCAAGCCAAAACTAGTCAGAAGGGATAAAGAAGGACATTACATACTGCTTAAGGGAAGCATAAATCAGCAAGACATAACAATCATAAATATCTATGCCCCAAACATTGGCTCATCCATGTACGTCAAACAAATCCTTCTCAATTCCAGAAATCAAATAGACCACAACACAATAATACTAGGCGATTTTAACACACCTCTCTGACCATTGGATAGATCCCCAAACAAAAATTGAATAAAGAAACCACAGATCTCAATAACACAATCAACAATTTAGACTTAACCAACTTATATAGAATATATCATCCAACAAAGAACGAATACACTTTCTTCTCAGCAGCACATGGATCCTTCTCTAAAATAGACCATATTTTATGCCTCAGAGCTACTGTTAGCAAATACAAGAAGATAGAGATACTACCTTGTATTCTATCAGATCATAATGGACTGAAATTAGAAATAAATGACAGAATAAAAAACAGAAACTTCTCCAATACCTGGAGATTAAATAATACACTATTATATGATGAATGGATAACAGAAGACATCAGGAGGGATATAAAAAAATTCTTAGAAGTAAACGAAAACAAAGACACATCAGATCAAAATCTCTGGGACACTATGAAAGCAGTACTTAGAGGAAGATTTATTTCATGGGGCGCATTCAACAAAAGAAGTAGAAATCAACAAATAAATGACTTAACACTACAGCTCAAAGCCCTAGAAAAAGAAGAGCAGACCTACACCAAAAGTAGTAGAAGACAGGAAATAGTTAAAATCAGAGCCAAAATCAATGAAATTGAAACAAAAGAAACAATTGAAAAAATTGACAAAATAAAAAGTTGTTTCTTTGAAAAAAATAAACAAAATTGATAAACCCTTAGCCACACTAACAAAGAGAAGGAGAGAGAAAACTCAAATTACTAAAATTCAGAATGAACAAGGAAATATGTGAAATACAAAACATAATTAGAAGCTATTTTGAAAATCTACACTCCACCAAAACAGAAAACCTCAAAGACATCAGCAAGTTTCTCGAGACTTATGAATTACCTAAACTGAATGAGGAGGATATACACAACTTAAATAAATCAATTTCAAGCAATGAAATAGAAGAGGTCATCAAAAGCCTACCAACAAAGAAAAGTCCGGGACCAGATGGGTTCTCAGCCGAGTTCTACAGAACCTTTAAAGAAGAGCTCATTCCAATACTCCTCAAAGTATTCCATGAAATAGAAGAGGAGGAAACCCTCCCAAACTCATTCTATGAAGCCAATATTACCCTGATACCTAAACCAGACGGACACACTTCGAGGAAAGAAAATTTCAGACCAATATCCTTAATGAACATCGACGCAAAAATTCTCAACAAAATTTTAGCAAATCACATCCAAAAATATATTAAAAAGATAGTGCACCAGGCTCAAGTAGGTTTTATCCCAGGGATGCAAGGTTGATTCAACATCTGGAAATCAATAAATGTCATTCACCATATCAACAGACTAAAAGTTAAGAATCACATGATTATTTCAATAGATGCAGAAAAAGCATTCAATAAAATACAGCATCCCTTCATGCTCAAAACACTAGAAAAAATTGGGGAAATGGGAACATTCCTTAACATTGTAAAGGCCATCTACGCTAAGCCCATGGCCAATATCATTCTAAATGGTGAAAAACTGAGAGCATTCCCCCTACTAACTGGAACAAGGCAGGGATGCCCTCTTTCACCACTTCTATTCAACATTGTTCTTGAGACTCTAGCCAGAGCAATTAGACAAACCAAAGAAATTAAAGGGATACGAATTGGAAAAGAGGAACTCAAACTATCCCTGTTCGCTGATGACATGATTATATATTTAGAGGAACCTGGAAATTCCACCATAAAACTCTTAGCACTCATAAGTGAATTCAGTAAAGTAGCAGGTTACAAGATCAATGCTCATAAATCCAATGCATTTTTATACATAAGTGATGAATCTTCAGAAAGAGAAATTAGGAAAACTACCCCATTCACAATAGCATCAAAAAAAATAAAATACTTGGGAATCAATCTCACAAAAGAGGTGAAAGACCTCTACAATGAGAACTACAGAACACTAAGGAAAGAAATTAAAGAAAACCTTAGAAGATGGAAAAATCTCCCATGTTCTTGGATAGGAAGAATTAATATTGTCAAAATGGCCATACTACCAAAAGTGCTATACAGATTCAATGCAATTCCAATTAAAATCCCAATGATGTACCTTACAGAAATAGAGCAAGCAATTATGAAATTCATCTGGAAGAATAAGAAACCCAGAATAGCTAAAGCAATCCTCAGTAGAAAGAGCGAAGCAGGGGGTATCGCAATACCAGATCTTCAACTCTATTACAAAGCAATAGTAACAAAAACGGCATGGTATTGGTACCAAAATAGACAGGTAGATCAATGGTACAGAATAGAGGACATGGACACAAACCCAAATAAATACAATTTTCTCATACTAGACAAAGGTGCCAAAAATATGCAATGGAGAAAAGATAGCCTCTTCAACAAATGGTGCTGGGAAAACTGGAAGAGAATGAAATTAAACCATATGCAACAAAATGAAATTAAACCCCTATCTCTCACCCTGCACAAAACTCAACTCAAAATGGATCAAGGACCTCAGAGTCAGACCAGAGACCCTGCAGATTATAGAAGAAAAAGTAGGTCCAAATCTTCAACTTGTTGGCTTAGGATCAGACTTCCTTAACAGGACTCCCGTAGCCCAAGAAATAAAAGCAAGAATCAACAACTGGGATAGATTCAAACTAAAAAGCTTTCTCTCAGCAAATTAAACTATCAGTTATGTTAAGAGAGAGCCTACAGAGTGGGAGAAAATCTTTGCCACTTATACTTCAGATAGAGCACTAATTTTCAGAATCTATAAAGAACTCAAAAAACTCTACACCAAGAATACAAATAATCCAGTCAACAAGTGGGCTAAGGAAATGAACAGACACTTCACAGAAGAAGATGTACGAGCAATCAACAGATATATGAAAAATTGTTCAACATCTCTAGTAATAAGAGAAATGCAAATCAAAACTACCCTAAGATTCCATCTCACCCCAATTAGAATGCGATTATCAAGAACACAAACAACAATAGGTGTTGGAGAGGATGCGGGGAAAAAGGTACACTCATGCATTGCTTGTGGGGTTGCAAATTAGTGTAGCCACTCTGGAAAGCAGTATGGAGATTCCTCAGAAAGCTTGGAATGGAACCACCATTTGACCCAGCTATCCCACTCCTTGGCCTATGCCCAAAGGACTTAATATCAGCATACTACAGAGATATAGCCACATCTATGTTCATAGCTGCTGAATTCACCATAGCCAGATTGTGGAACCAACCTAGATGCCCTTCAATTGATGAATGGATAAAGAAACTGTGGTATATATATACAATGAAATATTACTCCACCATAAAGAATGATAAAATTATGGCATTTGCAGGCAGATGGATGAAATTGGAGAATATCATGCTAAGTGAGATAAGCCAATCTCAAAAAACCAAAGGACGAATGATCTCACTGATAAGCGGATGAGGACATATAACGGGGGGTGGGAGGGGTTAGCGTGAGGGTTAGGGTTAGGTTTAGGATTAGGTTTAAGGAGGGTGGTAAGAATGGAGGAAGGAAGGAGGGGTTTTTCAAGATGGCGGCCTAGAGGGTGGCTGCATTACGTGTTGCTCCAGAACTCAGGATTCAAGAGAGGAGATATTGAGACGCTTGGGACCAACTCAAAGTAGCCGGGTGACTCTCACCCCCTGGGGGGGCATCCCGGATGGGACGGGGGTCCCGGAACGCAGGAAACTTTGTGAAGTAGAACTGCCGGCGAGACGCCCCTCCCCCCGCTGGAGCGCCATAGAGGAGGCCGCTCGGCACAGCGCTGGGACTCGGAACAGCCACTGGGGCTCCGGCAGCTGCCCGGGGGAGGAGTGGCGGGGAGAACTGTGTGGACTCAGGACACCGGGGCCTGCCCTGAGGAGGAGGAGAGGAGCGTGGCCACTTGGATTCGGAGAGACTGCACCAGAGCTGCAGGCGGTTGCCAGAGGAGAAGCCGCGCGGCGAGCTGTTTGGAATCAGAACGACGCTTCTGAACACCGGGGCCTGCCCTGAGGACAAGGAGGAAGAGGAGCGGCCGCTTGGATTCGGGTGACTACACGGGAATTACAGGCGGTTGCCAGAGAAGGGGCTGCGTGGCGAGCTGTTTGGACTCTGACCACTTCTGAACCCCGGGGCCTGCCCGGAGGAGTAGGAGAAGGAGGAGAAGGAGCGCGGCGGGTCCTTTGGACTCGCAGTGACTGCATTAGCGCTCCAGGCGGCTGCTCAGAGGAGAAGGCGAGTGGTGAGTTGTTTGGTCTTAAAGTGACAGCTCCTGAACACAGGGGGGCTGCCTGGAGGAGAAGCGTGGTGGGACGCTTGGTCTTGAGGGGCCACACCAGAGCTCCGGGCGGTGCCCAGAGGACCCGTGCAGCGGGTCACGTGGATTCAGAGCCACTCAGAGGGACTGCTCCTGAACACCCGGGGGGTTATCTGGAGAAGGAGGAGGAACGGGGAGGGTCACTTAGACTCGGAGTGATTGATTGCCCCGGGCTACGGGTGGTTGGTGGGAGGAGGAGGCACGAAGTGAGTTTCTTGGACTCCTAGTGACCGCACCGGCATACTGGGCGGCTGTCTGGAGGAAGAGGCCTGTGGCGGGTCTCTGGGACTCAGAGCGATTGTTCGGGGCCACAGGTGGCTGCTCAGAGGAGGGGCCACGCAGCCAGGCGATTAGGTGCAGAACAGGGTCCCAGGATCTAGGAGGCTTCTGGGTGGAAGAGCCGCACAGAGACAGGCTTAGGGCGGAGCGAAGGTTCCAGGCCTATGGGCAAATTCTCTGAGGAGGGGCAGCCTAAGGAGATTCATCTGCGAAGGGTGAGGCTCCCAGGCCCAGGAGGTAGGGCCGGGCCCCTGGAAACTTTGAGAGGAAGGCAGCCCAGCCCAGGCAGTAGCTGTAAATTGAGGGGAACCTCTAGGAGGAAACTGACCAGCGAGACCTCCCCACTGGGTGAGTCTTCCCTGCCTGGTGAGGTTTCCCCACAAGGACGGTAAAACCAGAGACACAGGCTCAAACAGGCCTTGCCTCAGCCCACAGCCTAGGTCCCCTTTGGATGACCATTGGTCAACAAGTGGAGGCACCTCTGCCCACTAGCAGGGATTATACCCCACCTGAAGGCCACCACTCCTAGAGAGGCAGCTTCCTTGTGGAGCACCGCATTATCAACTTCCTCCAAGACTTCAGCCTACTGAAGGCTAAGAGGGGATATATATAGAAATCTTCAGGGTCATTGTAAATCAACAGAGGAAATCTGCAATATCTCAGCGGTCCACTGATATCTGAACAACATGAGAAAACAAGGAAAGAAAATGCTGCAAACAAATCTAGATGTTACATCAATAAAACCCAATGACAGCATGGCAGAAGAAATGACAGAAAAGGAGTTCAGAATGTACATAATTAAAATGATCAGAGAAGCAAACGATGAGATGAAAGAGCAAATGCAAGCATTGAATGATGAGATGAAAGAGCAAATGCGAGCATTGATTGATCGCACCAATCGACAGTTAAAAGAGCAAATACAGGAAGCAAAAGATCATTTCAATAAAGAGTTAGAGATATTGAAAAAAAACCAAACAGAAATCCTTGACATGAAGGAAACAATAAACCAAATTAAGAACTCCATAGAAAGCATATCCAATAGGATAGAATACCTGGAAGACAGAACCTCAGACATTGAAGACAAAATATTTAACCTTGAAAACAAAGCTGAACAAACAGAGAAGATGGTAAGAAATCATGAACAGAATCTACAAGAACTATGGGATATCATGAAAAGGCCAAATTTAAGAATTATTGGGATTGAGGAAGGCCTAGAGAAACAAGCCAAAGGAATGAACAACCTATTCAATGAAATAATATCAGAAAATTTCCCAAATCTGAAGAATGAAATGGAAAATCAAGTTCAAGAGGCTTACAGGACTCCAAATACACAAAATTACAACAGACCCACACCAAGGCACATTATAATGAAAATACCTAACATACAAAATAAAGACAGAATTTTAAAGGCTGTGAGAGAAAAGAACCAAATTACATTCAGGGGGAAACCAATACGCATATCAGCAGATTTTTCAATCCAGACCCTAAAAGCTAGAAGGTCCTGGAACAACATTTTTCAAGCCCTGAAAGAAAATGGATGCCAACCAAGAATCTTATACCCAGCAAAACTTACCTTCAAATTTGACGATGAAATAAAATCCTTCCACGATAAACAAAAGCTAAAAGAATTTACAAAAAGAAAGCCAGCATTACAGAACATTCTCAACAAAATATTCCATGAGGAAGAGATGAAAAACAAAGAAGCAAATCAGCAAAGGGAGGAATTATCCTAAAGGAATTGTCAAATAAAGGAGGAAACAAGTTGTGTCAAACAAATAAATAAACAAAATTTTAAAAATGAACCAAATGACCGGGAAAACAAATCATTTCTCTATAATAACCCTGAATGTTAATGGCCTGAATTCATCAATCAAAAGACATAGACTGGCAGACTGGATTAAAAAGAAAGATCCAACAATATGTTGCCTGCAAGAGACTCACCTCATAGAAAAAGATACCCATAGATTAAAGGTGAAAGGATGGGGAAAAACATACCATGCACATGGACTCAGCAAAAAAGCTGGAGTATCCATCCTCATTTCCGATAATGTGGACTTCAAGCCAAAGTTAGTCAGAAGGGATAAAGAAGGTCATTTCATACTGCTTAAGGGAAGCATAAATCAGCAAGATATAACAATCATAAACATCTATGCCCCAAACAGTGGCTCATCTATGTATGTCAAACAAATCCTTCTCAATTTCAGACACCAAATAGACCACAACACAATAATACTAGGTGATTTTAACACGCCACTCTCACCACTGGACAGATCTTCCAGACAAAAATTGAACAAAGAAACCATAGATCTCAACAACACAATCAATAATTTAGACTTAACGGACATTTATAGAATATACCATCCAACCAAGAGTGAATACACTTTCTTCTCAGCAGCACATGGATCCTTCTCTAAAATAGACCATATATTATGCCACAAAGCTAATGTTAGCAAATACAAGAAGATAGAGACACTAGCATGTATTTTATCAGATCATAATGGATTGAAGTTAGAAATAAATGAAAGAGTAAATCACAGAAACTATTCCAACATCTGGAGATTAAACAATATGCTATTATATGATGAATGGATAACAGAAGATATTAGGAAGGAAATTAAAAAATTCTTAGAGGTAAATGAGAACAAAGAAACATCATATCAAAATCTCTGGGACACTATGAAAGCAGTACTTAGAGGGAAATTTATTTCATGGAGCGCATTTAATAAAAGAAGTAAAACTCAACAAATAAACAACCTAACACTACAGCTCAAAGCCTTAGAAAAAGAAGAACAGAACAGCACCAAAAGTAGTAGAAGACAGGAAATAGTTAAACTCAGAGCT
This sequence comes from Sciurus vulgaris, assembly GCF_902686455.1. Classification (NCBI taxonomy): domain Eukaryota; kingdom Metazoa; phylum Chordata; class Mammalia; order Rodentia; family Sciuridae; genus Sciurus; species Sciurus vulgaris. The sequence continues at coordinate 26,521,688 of NC_136476.1, forward strand.
GAAATCAATGAAATTGAAACAAAAGAAACAATACAAAAAATTGACAAAATAAATAGTTGGTTCTTCGAAAAAATAAACAAAATTGATAAACCTTTAGCCACACTAACAAAGAGAAGACGAGAGAAAACCCAAATCACTAAAATTCGGAATGAACAAGGAAATATCACAACAGACAGGATGGAAATACAAAACATAATTAGAAGCTATTTTGAAAATCTATACTCCAACAAAATAGAAAATTTCAAAGACATCAACAGGTTTCTAGAGACATATGAATTGCCTAAACTGAATGAGGAGGACATAAACAATTTAAATAGACCAATTTCAAGTACTGAAATAGAAGAAGTCATCAAAAGCCTTCCAACAAAGAAAAGTCCGGGACCAGATGGGTTCTCAGCCGAGTTCTACAAAACCTTTAAGGAAGAGCTCATTCCAATACTTCTCAAAGTATTCCATAAAATAGAAGAGGAGGGAACCCTCCCAAACTCATTCTATGAAGCCAATATCACACTGATACCTAAACCAGACAGAGACTCATCAAGGAAAGAAAATTTCAGACCAATATCCTTAATGAACATCGACGCAAAAATTCTCAACAAAATTTTAGCAAATCGCATACAAAAACATATTAAAAAGATAGTGCACCATGATCAAGTGGGTTTCATCCCAGGGATGCAAGGTTGGTTCAACATCAGGAAATCAATAAACGTAATTCACCATATTAATAGACTTAAAGTCAAGAATCACATGATTATTTCAATAGATGCAGAAAAAGCATTTGATAAAATACAGCACCCCTTCATGCTCAAAACACTAGAAAAAATAGCGATAGTGGGAACATTCCTTAATATTGTAAAGGCCATTTATGCTAAGCCCATGGCTAATATCATTCTAAATGGTGAAAAACTGAAAGCATTCCCCCTAAAAACTGGAACAAGGCAGGGATGCCCTCTTTCACCACTTCTATTCAACATCGTTCTTGAGACTCTGGCCAGAGCAATTAGACAAACCAAAGAAATTAAAGGGATACGAATTGGGAAAGAAGAACTCAAACTATCCCTGTTCGCTGATGACATGATTATATATTTAGAGGAACCTGGAAATTCCACCAGAAAACTCTTAGAACTCATAAGTGATTTCAGTAAAGTAGCAGGTTACAAGATCAATGCCCATAAATCCAACGCATTTTTATACATAAGTGATGAATCTTCAGAAAGAGATATTAGGAAAACTACCCCATTCACAATAGCCTCGAAAAAAATAAAATACTTGGGAATCATTCTCACAAAAGAGGTGAAAGACCTCTACAATGAGAACTATACAACACTAAAGAAAGAAATTAAAGAACACCTTAGAAGATGGAAAGATCTTCCATGTTCTTGGATAGGAAGAATTAATATTGTCAAAATGGCCATACTACCTAAAGTGCTATACAAATTCAATGCAATTCCAATTAAAATCCCAATGACGTACCTTACAGAAATAGAGCAGGCAATTATGAAATTCATCTGGAAGAATAAGAAACCCAGAATAGCTAAAGCAATCCTTAGCAGGAAGAGTGAAACAGGGGGTATTGCAATACCAGATCTTCAACTCTACTACAAAGCAATAGTAACAAAAACGGCATGGTATTGGTACCAAAATAGAAAGGTAGATCAATGGTACAGAATAGAGGACACGGACACAAACCCAAATAAATACAATTTTCTCATACTAGACAAAGGGGCCAAAAATATGCAATGGAGAAAAGATAGCCTCTTCAACAAATGGTGCTGGGAGAATTGGAAATCCATATGCAACAGAATGAAACTAAACCCATATCTCTCACCATGCACGAAACTAAACTCAAAATGGATTAAGGACCTCGGAATCAGACCAGAGACCCTGCAGATTATAGAAGAAAAAGTAGGTCCAAATCTTCACCTTGTTGGTCTAGGACCAGACTTCCTTAACAGGACTCCCATAGCACAAGAAATAAAAGCTAGAATCAACCACTGGGATAGATTCAAACTAAAAAGCTTTCTCTCAGCAAAGGAAACTATTAGCAATGCGAAGAAAGAGCCTACAGAGTGGGAGAATATCTTTGCCAATCATACTTCAGATAGAGCACTAATCTCCAGAATCTATAAAGAACTCAAAAAACTCTACTCCAAGAATTCAAATAGTCCAGTCAACAAATGGGCTAAGGAAATGAATAGACACTTCACAGAAGAAGATCTACAAGCAATCAACAAACATATGGAAAAATGTTCAACATCTCTAGTAATAAGAGAAATGCAAATCAAAACCACCCTAAGATTCCATCTCACCCCAATTAGAATGGCGATTATCAAGAATACGAGCAACAACAGGTGTTGGCGAGGATGTGGGGAGAAAGGTACACTCATACACTGCTGGTGGGGCTGCAAATTAGTGCAGCCACTATGGAAAACAGTGTGGAGATTCCTTAGAAAACTTGGAATGGAACCACAATTTGACCCAGCTATCCCACTCCTTGGCCTATACCCAAAGGACTTAAAATCTGCATACTACAGAGATACAGCCACATCAATGTTCATAGCTGCTCAATTCACAATAGCCAGACTGTGGAACCAACCTAGATGCCCTTCAATTGATGAGTGGATAAAGAAACTGTGGTATATATATACTATGGAATATTACTCAGCCATAAAGAATGATAAAATTATGACATTTGCAGGCAAATGGATGAAATTGGAGAATATCATGCTAAGTGAGATAAGCCAATCTCAAAAAGCCAAAGGACGAATGATATCGCTAATAAGTGGAGGTTGACACATAATGGGGGGGAGGGAAGGGTTAGAGTTAGGGTTAGGGAGGGGGGCAAGTATGGAGGAAGGAACTACTGTATAGAGGGTAAAGAGGGGTGGGAGGGGTGGGGGGAAGGGAAAAAATAACAGAATGAATCAAACAACATTGCTCTATGTAAATTTATGATTACACAAATGGTATGCCTTTACGCCATGTACAAACAGAGAAACAACATGTATCCCATTTGTTTACAATAAAAAAAAATAAATAAAAAAAAAAAGAATGGAGGAAGGAAGGACTGTATAGAGGGAAAAGAGGGGTGGGAGGGGTGGAGGGGAAGGGAAAAAATAAGAACAGAATGAATCAATCAACATTACCCTGTGTAAATTTATGATTACACAAATGGTATGCCTTGACTCCATGTACAAATAAAGAACATGTATTTCATTTGTTTACAATAAAAAAAAATTAAAAGAAAAAAATCTAGAGTAGGCTATACCCATACGTTTCATAAACATGGGCTCCCAAAGAAAAGAACAATGTTTTTTCTTTGAGAGGAATTATAATGCCCTCTTCAGGCTCAAAATGTAGCAAGCTATTAAAATGACATTTTCCTATGCATAGCACAAGGATTATTCCTATAACATGGACTCTTGTAAGAATTCAATAACCTATCATTGCTTGTTCAAGTAAGGACTCAGTTCAGATAACCTTGTAGATTTTTTTTTTTTTTTTTTGTACCAGGGATTGGTTTGAGGCAGTGTGAGGTGGGTGGAGGGTGGGGTGGTGTTTAACCAGTGAACCACACCCCCAACCCTTTTTTATTTTTTATTTTGAGACAGTGTTGTGCTAAGTTGCTAGGGCCTGACTAAGTTGCTGAGGCTGCCTTTGAATGTGGGATCCTCGTGCCTTAACCTCCTGTATCCCATGTGGATTTATCTCATAAGCACATGAGGCTTTTCCTAGAATTACGAAAGGATTCTGTAAGAGAAGTAGGTTACTCTTTGCAAGGCCTCCACAGGCCTCCCATAAACCTTGGTGTCATACATATATGTGTGCATGCAAAATTCACTAAATATTGATAATTTGCCAATTTCATCTTTTATCAGATAGGGTTCTTCCTCCCTTAGAATTGTGAGAATTCAATGATGCAATTCACATGAAGTATTTAACACAATGTCTGGCATATTGTAAATGCTCAAGTTATAATTACCTTACTATTGTTCTTATTGCCTTTATACTTGAAGATGGCAGGTGGAAAGATGGATATGGTACTCAATGAGATTTAAAAAGCAGTTGGTCCTATGCCAAGAAGCCACCCAAATAATAATACAGACTTAAATCTGCTTCTATGAAAGGGAAAAAGACACAGACTATTAGAAAAATCTGGTTTAGGATCTGTTTCAGGAAACTGTGGTAGTCCAGTCTTTGTGTCTAGAAATGAGCTGGAAATTTTTGCAGGCAGATGGGTAAGCACACCCTGAAACCAAGCAGCTCATGGAGAACCCAAAGTCACCCTTTACATGAGGAAGAGGAGTGTTGGTGAATACACGTGGCTCATCCTACACTTTACAAAGCCTTTTCTTATTTGTTTTGAGTTTAATTCAGCCTTGTGAGCTGGATGGAGAAGGCATTCATACCTCCATTTCCATGCAACAAAAGGGACTGTGTGAGGGCAGGGGAATTGGTAATTTCATGCACAGATGAAATATGTCTGATCATGGAGGCCAGTATGATTCATTGGCAAAGGCTTTTCTTCACCAGTTCTGCTTTCCGGGACCTTATCTGCTTTGAAGAAAGAAGGGAGACCTGATTGTTGTCTTTTTATTTCTTTCCTTTCCCTTTGACTAACTTAATGTTCTTGTTGAATTCATAACAGCTGTTGAGGATGAACAGACAGAGAGAGCGAGAGAGAGAGAGAGAGAAAGAGAGAGATTGATTTAGAGACAAGATAAGCTATTACTTTTCATAGAAACTAACCTAATCCATGTGTTTTCTTTTTTCCTTCTAGCAGAGGGACTCTTTTTCATGTCAAGGTCTTTAAATCTTTGAGGAAAAGCAAACCTGTATTTTCTACCATTCTATCCAGAAGACTTCATTTTTAGGAGGAAATGCTTAATATCTAATCATATACTTTCCTTCCATGTGAAGGAATCTTCACTCTTTGTGACGCTACTGGACTTTCCATTAACCCTACTGACTCCTTGTTTGGTAGGGTGAAGAAGAGCTAACTTATATGAGTAGCAATTTTAAAAAGAGAAACTGGAATCTCTGAGCCCAGAATTTTTTCTTCTCTAAAAGTGGAGCTTCTCCTTGGAAGAAGTTACACATGTATAACTTCCCCTAAGCTGCTGCCCTGTTGGTGGGATGATTTTAGAAGATTTGAATGGCCTCAGGGTAGAGGCTATCAAGTGAATATGAGCCATACAGGTGTAACTGAGGCCAACATTAGGAGAAACATCTTCCAAATATAGACTTTTTAGACATTGGAAGCAGTACAGTAACACTTTTGGTAAAGTAAAAGTCAGGTGAGTTCCGAATATGCTATACAATACCAAAGAGATTCTGGATCCAAATTGTTAGTGCCAGTGTCTAGAAAGATAACATGAGAATGATTGCCCAAATTTCATCTTGTACTTAGAGCTTAGGATGGTAACATTAGGGATACTGCTGAGTTCAGGTGGTTGGTATTCAGGCTCAGAAGTGATCAACCACCATTTTGTTCCAAGTTGACTCTAGGTTAGTTAATTACAAATGAGGGAAAATATTACTTGGGAATTTGGTTTTTAGACCTTAGGAATTCTTTATTAAGAGTTAATTTTTTTTAAAGGCCACTGTAATACCACACTGAGAATGATGTTTTTGTAGATGGTGTATTGCTAGATGGAGTTTACATTATGTCCAGTTCTGGAGAGCTAGAGTCTGGGGCCTCAAAAGGGAAACAGAAATTAGGGATCTTTAAATATACCAGATGGAAAAAAAGCTTCCTCAAATAACATCTGGTGACAGTAGTTGCAGCTTTTCAGAGAAAATTGTGCTAGCCTCTGAGAGAAAAGACAATGCATTTTCCCTTTAAGATATGGGGAATATATAGTGCCAAATAGTAGTGCCAAATTTAACCTCACAATGATTTTAAAGTCCAAAAAAATGAAATATCATAGATTATGTATTCTAGTCTCCTGGCATAGGTTTACTAGCATCTTGGTGAAACTAAAGTCAGTAAAATGTGCATGGTGATTAGGAGACAGGCTCTCGGGCACCCTGCCTATGATCTGCATCTTGGAGATGCCACTTTCTAGCAAGGTGTGACTTTGAGCAAACTACTTGAGGAGATCAGCCTGTTTTCTAAATGTGGTAGATACAAGGCCAATGGATGGTTCAACTCATTGAACTTTAGAAATTCAGGCACAATAAATACTTGGCATTGAATTAATTTAACTTCCAAAGTCCTAAAAAAAAAAAAAAACTACATGTATTCCAGTGAGAGATTACTGAGCATTTACTGCCAGAGGGCTCCTAACTCTACCCAAGCATTGAGAATTCCTCTGACACTGAACTGGCCAAAGTAGAAATTGAGAAGAATGAATCTGGGCTTCAGTTTCTTAGGACTTTTAATTCACAAGAGCAAATTAATTTAATTTGAGACTTTAATTACTTAGGACTTTAACTTCCATGAGAATTTAATTTTGGAACTCTAATCATTGCCTAAGAATTTGGTAATAGATGTTTATATTAAGATTTGGTTATGTTATTTTTGGTATTTTAATATTAAGTATCATATTCATTTTGTTACCAAAATGCCATGTTAATTGGACCTGGGAAACAGGAGATGGCAAACATTCTTGGATGCTCTTGTAAGACATATGCTTTTTGTTTAGTGGGAGATAAATCTCAGCAAATTCAGGGGCCTGCCACAGGGATGAAGTTTTTAGGGACGCATGAGTTTGAATATATGTTGTGGTATCCCTTTATTTCTACCCCCTACAACTAAGAAATAGACATTTACTTGCTGGGCAAATTTTGGAGGCAGCACAGACCACATGTGGGTATACTGTTCCAGCTCATTTATCATGTAACTCATAAGGCTACCAGTTTTGAATGGGGTGCAAACAAAGAGATTTCTATAGCAGTATCAGCTTTCAGTACAAGTTCAGTACAGCTGATGGGACCATATGACTCAACAGATCCCAAATTATTAGTGGTATCTATGACAGGGTCTCTGGCAAGCCCCAATAGAAGTCATAGCACAGACCCCTGGAATGAAGCCATGCCATCTGTAGCAGAAAAGCATCCATTGTTTGAGATGCAGTTCCTGGCATGCTCCTCAGCCTCATGGAGGACATTAAGTGATTATGCAATTGAGCTGCTCATGATGAGTTGGATATTGTTAGACCCATTAAGTAATAAAGTTGAGAGAACATAGTAGCAATCCATTGTATGATGGAAATAGTATACTCAGGGTCAGGCCTGAGCAGATCCCAAGGGCACAGCTGAGTGAACAGGTGGCCCAGGCTCCCATGTCACCTATCCTTGTACTGATGCCTCTTCTTTAGCTCAATCTTCAGGGAGTTTATAGTGACTAACCGATGGAAGGGGGAAAGTATCCAGGTTTGGATCACAAAAGAATTGGTTCAATATTGGCTGGTTGTGAACTATACCCACGATCATGGGTGGTTTTGGAAGAAGTGGTGAGGGAAATTTCATCTGGCAGAACTTTGAACAGCATAAATGACTATCAGAAGGAGCCTGAAGTAAATGAATGCATTCATTTTGGGGAAATGGTGTATGATTTCTCAGTTGGTTGGGAGTCTAGAAGGAACAAGATTAGAATTCTAAAGACAAAGAGGATGGAGAAGATGCATGTAGATAGTCCTAAGGGAGTGGATAAAAAGTATACAAAGTATACAAATCTTTGTCTTTCACTAGATACCTACCAGAGAGCATTCACTGTAGATGAAACACTAAACAAAAAGGTGAATAGATGAGAGATGAGCAGAGCCGATTGTGTCTTTGGCTACCAGTACTTGCACAATGGCCTTAAGACTAAAGTAGCCATGGTGATAGGGATGGAGACGACATGGATTCAACAACAGGGGTTCCCTTTCTCCAAAGCTAACTCAACTGCAACTGCAGACTGTCCAAAATGTCAGCAGTAGAGAACAGTGCTAAGCTCTCAGTATGATACTATCCTTTGAAGAAATTGATTATGTTGGCAAGTTGATTACAATGAATCCCTTCTACCTGGAGAGAGCAGAAATTGATTCTTTCTTGTATTAGCACATCTTACAGGTATGGTTTGCATTTCCTGCCTGTAGAGCTTACTGTTTGGTTTGTTGTTATTATTTTTGGTACTAGGGATTGAACCCAGAGGTGCTTAACCACTGAGAGAGATCTCCAGCCCTTTTTTAATTTTTAATTTTGAGACAGGATCTTGCTAAGTTGCTGAGGCTGGTCTCAGACTTGTGATCCTCCTGCCTCAGCCTCTCAAGTTGCTAGGATTACAGGCATGTGTCACCATGTTGGCTTGTTTGATTTGTTATCATAGGACCCTGAATCACTTTAGATGAAGCAACCCATTCTTCAGGGAAGAATATGTGGTCATGAGCACATAACCACCATGGGGTCCACTGGATTAAAAATATATCACCCCATTCAGATGCTATCTGTAATAGCCTCTTTTCATGTTTTGATTATCACATTATAATTATACATAGTAGTGGGTCTTATTTGACATATTCATGATTGTACCTAACATAATTTGCTTCAGTTTTGGCTCTCCTCCCTCTACGTCTCCCTGTTTCCCTCTACTCTTCTGTGTGTATATGCATATGTGTATATATATGTATATGTATATATATTTTCTATTGGTGCATTATAATTATACATAAAAGTGAATTTATTGTGACATATTTGTATATACATATAGTATAATTGGGTTGATTTTATTCCTATTTTCTTCTCCTTTCCCTCCCTTTTTATTTTCCCCTTGATCCTTACTCTACTGATCTCCCTTCTATTTTTTGTGAGATTTCCCCTTTTAGAAATTCCTTTTTTTCTCTGCCTTCTGCATATGAGAGAAAACATTTGGGTCTTGACGTTCTGCTTCTGGCTTATTTCACTTAGCATGTTGTTCTCCAATTCCATCCCTTTGCCAGAAAATGATGTAATTTAATTCTTATTTGTGGCTGAATAAAACTTCATTGTATATATACTACATTTTCTTTATTCATTCATCCATTGATGGACTCCTAGGCTGGTTCGATAGTTTGGTTATTATGAATTGTGCTGCTATAAACATGGATATGCATGTATTACTATAGTATGCCAATTTTAGTTCTTTTGAATAAATACTGTGAAGTGAAATAACTGGGTCACATGGTGGTTCCATTCCTAGTCTTTTGAGGAATATCCACATTAACGTCCCTAATGGTTGTAGTAATTTGCAGTCCCACCAACAATGTGTAAGTGTTATTTTCTCCCCACATCCTCACCAGCATTATTTATTTATATTCTTGATGGATGCCATTCTAATTGGGGTGAAATAAAATCTCAGTGTAATTTTGATTTTATTTTTCCGGATTGCTAATGATGTTGAACATTTTTTCATATATTTTTTTGGCCATTTGCAGGTCTTAAAAAATGTCTGTTCATCTCATTTGCCATTTATTGACTGGATTGTTTCTTTGGTGTTGAATTTTTTGAGTTCTTTTTATATTCTGGATATTAATACTGTCAGAAGAGTAACACGCAAAGATTTTCTCCTGTAGGCTCTCTTTTCATGCTATTACCCTGCCTAAAGTTGACTCAAAGTGAATGAGAGACCTGGGGATTAGACTAGAAACTATGCAATTGATAGAAGAACACATAGGGACAACACTCTAACATCTGGGCATAGACACCGATTTTCTTAATAAGATCCCTAAAGCACAAGAAATAACACCAAGAATCAATAAGTGGAATGGCATCAAATTAAAATTTTCTGTACTGCAATGGCCTATAAAGCATAGCTAAGTACTCAGGATGGGCTACTGTTTTTCATAGTGTGATATGTTTTGAACTAGTTCATTACATGGCATCATGTCCTCAATCGTTAGAGAACATGGGTCTTGATAGAAAGATGTGAAGGTAGGAATGACTCCTTTTCTATCATACCCAATGATGGACCTGAGGAATTTCTGTTTTCCACTTCCACATGTTTATTCTCTACTGAAACCAGAGGTCCTGGTTTCCAGTGGAAGTAGGTGGGAGACATTTCTGCTAGGGGATGCATTTATGGTTCTACTAATCCTAAAGCTATGATTGCTGCTTGATTGGGCTTCTTATACAAATGGGCCAGAAATGAGTTATTGCACTTTACTGACAGAGTTGACCCAAATTATCTTTAAGAGAGAAGGTTGCTTTTATGTTTATAAGGACAGAGAGGAATATGTCTGAAACTAAGATTTACTGGGTTGCCTCTAGGTGTACTTAAGCCCAAATTCATTGTGATCAGCCAAGCAAGCACAGTTACCACAGTTATCAAGGACATGTCAACTAGGAGCTTAGATCTCTGGGGATGAAAACAACCTAAATGCACAGAAGTGCAGCCTAAGGGTGAAGGGGTATCTATGCTGGATGGTAGAAGGAAGAGAGGAAATTATAACGTCTGGAAGTAGGGACTTTAGTTCTTCCACTAACCTACCTGTTGTAAGTTTTATGCTTTGTTGTTGCAGAAATTGTGACTTCCTTGCAGAAGCATTGGCAGTTTGTTTAAAATGTGGGGCATTGCAAAACGTGGACTGTAGTGGTGCAGCCAGTGCCCCATCCAGCTCTCTTCATGCTATACCTTCAATTGACTTCTAATCACTAACATCTGCTGAAGGTTTTCTTCAATGACTGGAAGCCACTCTGCTGGTGTCAAGCTGACCAGCAAGTTTAGAAGCTCTGGAGGATTCTGGAAGCAGCCCTCAACCAAGGCTTGGTGAGAGCTGAGGTGTTCATGTTCTCACTCTTCCCCTCACCGGTGGACTAACTCTGAGATCCCTATTCCACACCAGCTGGAGTTCCCCTGCAGGTTTAAACTTTATTTACGCACCAGAGGAAACTTGCTTGATAACATATCCTCTGTTGTCTGCTCCTCTGTCCTGTCTCACTTTTCCCTCTTCTGTCATGTTTTCTGGGATTATCTTCCAAATAAACCTCTTAGATTTTTGTCTCATCATTCACTTGTGGGTGAACTCAAACAAAAACAATACATAAAATGTGTCACAAAATCCAATGCAAAACAGGTTTTTCTAATTTTATGGTGAAGTGTTTATACCATAATTTGTCTAAGTAGATATAGATAGATGTTAATTGTGTTTAGAAATTTGATAAGGCCCTAAACAACAGAGGGATGTCTCCTTGCCTAGATCCCAGGTTAACATACTTTTTCTCTAAAGAGCCAGATGGTAAACACTTTAGGATCTGAATTATACATTTAATTATACATATTATTCTTTGTGTTTTCAATTTGTATTATTTATTTTATTATCTTTTAAGATATAAAAACAATTCTCAGCATTCAGGCAATATAATGTCAACTGTGGGTTGGATTTGGCCCACAGGCTACAGTTGGCTAGATAGAAATGAGTGGAAATAGGGAGATGCTGGCTTTACAACATGACCTTGACTCAAAAGTGAGAAGCTGAGTTTTAAACAAGCTCTCATTCTTCAATATTGATTTATATCTGCACAGATAGCCAAGGGTCTTGGCTGTGGGAGGAGGAGTGCTTAAACCTTGTAATGATCTGAGTTTAAATAAGATAAAAATGTATGGAGTGAGTTTTCCTCCAAAACCACATGAAGGGAAAAAGTGCTTGGCACAGCTTTTTCTTGAGGGGAGAGAAGGCTTATTATTTTAACAAAAACATTTGTAAAATGGTTCTGGAGACTCAACAAACCAAAGAGGTGATTGACTTTGCCCTTAGGAGTCATTCTGCACCTTAAACTTACACCCCAAATATGTTGACATTTCAAAGTAGAATTTTAGCTTTTATAACCTTCACAATGTGTTCATTGCACTAAATATATCGACGGAAGAAAGTCCAAATGGGGTGATTTATTTCAGAAATTCCCAGATTGGGGGAAGGTGTCTCTCGAAACAGTGGCCTCAGGGAAAGAGTATATTATGATATATTTAGTAAATGATGTTGAGGGAAACTTCAGAGGACTATATAAATTGGGGGTTGAAGAGGGACTAGAAAGAGAAAAATATTTTCCCTGGATGAGATTTATGAGCCAAGAAATAGATAGTTTGGGAAAGAATTTTTTTCCTTTTGTTCCCTTAACCCTGATAGACTTAAAGCTTTCAGAAAACCGAAGAAGAAAATTATTTTCACCTTTTATGCTTTTGCAATACTCCTTACTATTTCTCCATAGTACATTGCATGTCAATATATTTTCCTGTTTCCATTTCTTGCTCATAACACAAAATAATAGGAATTTCCAAACTCAACTGCTTGAAGACAAGCACAGTTTGAAATCACGTCCATTCCTCTTAGAAAGTGTTTAGCTTTCTCAGTTCTCATGGGAGCTAGTAGCAGTTGTCCAGAGCCTAAGTGAGGAAATTGCGTTTCTGCTTAGGAGTACCAACTCCTGTGCAAAGGGAGTTAGGACTCAGTATTTTGTGGACAGGGCAGTCTGAAGCATCAGTCCTTTTGGACTTTGACGTGTTTTGTTGACTCAGTGCAGCTACAGCAATGGAGGATCAGTAGGAGATGGTAATGATGATTCTCAGAAAATGTGGGAATCACCAGTAACTCTGGTAGGTCCTTTCAATTCTTATCTCGGATTTACTGATGTATGACAAAGTTGATGTCCTGAATGTCTGACTCTTAACTGGTTTTCTGATGCAGAATAATATGATGAGAGAAAAAGAAATAAGAGAAGAGAGAGAAAACTGCAAAAAGCATACATTTCTGTTACTAGATAGTCAACCTATGAGCGATTGAAGGTGTGCTATGTGTGGCTTGGGAAGGGGATTTCATACTTTGTTTTCTTAGATTAAGAGCAATGCTATGTCATGATGCATCCAAGTGAATTGAGAGTATTGGATTTTGTAGAGATTATAATAATACCTATATGTCACTAAAGAAATTTGTTTCATGTTAATATATTTCATATCCTTGAATTTCACAATTTATCAAGATCTATTTATAGAAGGTCTTTTACACTTAGTCTTGGATAAAGTGAACTAAAGAGAAACAAAGAAGTTCACTGGCTTGGTAGAGTTTCTGATCTTTCTGGAGAGAAACACTGTCATATTCCAGAGCCTTTAAAAATGCTATTCTTTTTGCCTGTCTCTTTCCAGTTCCCCACCTGGAAAATGCTTACGCATTTCTCTAGACTGAACCCACATATATCTTCTTTCTTGAAGCTTTCCATAATTTCCCACACTTGAGTTTCTTTTCCTGTGTGCTTTCCCTTTCTTTGAGACCATGGTTATTTGGTATGGTTATCACCTGTTTCATTTTCCATTTTCTCTGAATTATAGGCACTTTGTAGGCAGGAACATTGTATGTTCCAGCACCTAGTGCAGGGCCTGAAATAGTATTGGCCAACAGCCTAGAGGTCAAATGTAATTTGCATGCATATTTGGTTTTTCCCGTAAATCTACCTAGTGCTTTAAGTTGTTTCAAATTAATTGCCATAAAAAACCAAATTTATCTCTTGAAGAAATGGAAAATGCAGCAGCATCGGTCTTGCTCTTCTGCATGGAACAACTGACTGGAGTTGAGAAGTGGTTATTCCACATAAAAAGGACCACATGTCTTCCATTTTGTCATAGTTCTCAACACTCCAAATGTCAACTTGACCTGAGTTGCTTTACCTATTTATATTACCTTCCTGATCTCTGTAGACACTGGAGATTTAACTCCAATTTCCGTACTAAACTTGTTTTCACTTTCTTCCCAAAGTCATCTGGACCTATACTCCTTCATTCATGAAATGATCTTTACATTCCTTAATCAGTTCCAGTGGTCCTTCAAGAAGGAAGACCTGTGCATTAGACTCACTTGGGACACTCTTTCAAAATGTCATGTTTTGGTAGTGAAAACATATTTTTAAAATAACCCACCTATAATCCTCTTATTCACTTTAACAACCACAGAATTTGGTCTTTTGTCTATTTTCTTCCTAATATCATAGTCATTAAGCAGAAAGTTTTCTCTTTTACTGAATTATGAACCACTTGAGTCCAGGATCTTGGCTTATTTCATTCCTGTTCTGGAAAGTGAATTGAACATTGCCGACAATAAATATATTTAAGTTGAACCCTTAAGTATGATAGGCAGATCTAGAGAAAGAAAACCCGGGACTGGCAAGGCAACTTTACATGACTTCATGAGTATGAAGGACTTGAGCTTTACCAAAACAACATCTTCCTTGGTGGTCAATTCCAAAGGGACATTTTGGATGCAACTCGGATATAATAGTCTGCCAAGAAGGCCCAATTTTCAAAGGGATAGTTAAGGCACTGGAAGAATCTGACTCATAGAAAAATATTCTGTGAAAGAATCTTCATGTTATAAAATATGACATCTTTGCCTGCATCTTTATTGAAATATCTGTGTCTATTGATAAAGGAAAAAAATCAAGTACAAGTTATCACTAAGGGGAAAGGACCCAGCAGGATGTTTAGTGTATAATTCTTCTTGTCTACATTGCTTATGACTAAGACCTTAAGGAGACATGGATAACTGAAACTTGCTGGGATAATGTACCTCAAATCACATGAATGTTGGAGTTTTTTTTTTTTTTTAATGAAGTATGCCTTGTTTCTATTAAATTCTAATTATGACTACTAGAAAAGAAAATGAAGTCTCTCTAATTACCACAAGAGGGAGATATATAAATAGCAGGCTAGGCACTTGACTTGCTTCTGTTTGCTACTTAATCTTGATGAGTTCCATATTCTAGACTCCTCTGAGAAAAGAGAACAAGAGGGAGGTTTTATGCTTTATATTATCCTCTTATTATGAGATACCAACTGTCTTTTTTGCTCTGTAATTACTTTAGTCTCTCTAATGGATTCAGTATTCATAACCTGTTTGTAGGTTTATTAGTATATATGGGTCTACCTCACTTTATCAGCAAATCTGATATAAGAAGTCTATCTCTGCTTCACAGATTCATTTAGTCAACATATATTTGTTGTATATTTTAGTCTCTGAACTAGGCAAAGGGAATATGAAAAGAACAAGAGGATTTTTCATCATTGACCCCTCTGCCTAGTGGGGACTTGCCAATACTGAAACACAAGAAGAATAGATTTGGTGACAGTGATACATAATAAATGATTAAGGGAGACAGAGAGGAAGATGTGATTACTTCTGACTGGGAATTTCAGAGAAGGTGACATTTTAAGGTGGGCCATGAAGACTCAGTGGTATTCCACAGCCCCAGAATAAAGGAACAGGCTTCCCAGGATAACTACAAGCAGGAGAGGAACACCAGTCTTCTACTGCTTGGAGAATTGGAAAAATGCAAATCATTAGCCTGGCTGGCCTGAAAGATGCACAGAAACACTAATTGGGAGAAAATGATAGAAAAGCCTGGAAAAAGAGGTTGACATTTGGGTACATATGAGAAGTGGCCATGTCCAATTCCAAACTCCTTTAAGGAGACTTTCTCTGTTTCAGAGTCTGAAAACTTGAAAGTTCAACTTCTCTGACCCTTGCAGAATACTGACCCCACAAATGAGATGTTCTTCCTTGAGATTTGGAAAGCAGAAGCAAGATGAAGCCCATCTTCTTGATAATTTTAGCTGTGTCTGCCACGAACATGGTGGGGAAGATGTCACATTTTCCATGTGTTTAATCTCTGGCTCTTTGTGGGTATTGAGAGGCTCTTGTGGTGGCAGTGATTTCCTGATCCTGAGATTTCAACCACAGCCATACACTTTGAAGCTCACGAGCTGAGCAACAAACCCGCTCTCCATGCTCTCGTTTGTGGCTAGGACTGCAGTACCTTTGGTGGGCAGGTCCTGATGAACTGACCTGGGAACCAACCCTGAAAACCTGACCTGCAGCTTGCTCCTTTGCTCTTTTTATTTGTTAAGCATCTAATTCTCCAAATTAAAACTCTTCCAGCTTCAAATAGGTAGGATGTCTTATTTCCTGAATCTCTTACCAATTTTCTTCTGAAGACAGGGGAAAGCCATTGAAAGATTTTAAGTAGTGGAAAGACATAATCAATAATTAGCCTGCTGTTTCAGGGAGAACAATATATTGACAGAATGGAGTGTGAATTGGATGGAGGAAAACTGGACACGACGTTATTAAGAGGAGATTGTATAGCATGATCAAGGAGATGGGGTAGGATGTTGGCCCAGGGCTTTGACTCCAGGAACGGACAGCTTTATGCACTTGGTACATGGGCCTATGTGCTTGGAGGGGACCCATGCTTGGAGTTTAATGTTCTGTTACTGTCTTGATATTCTTTATAATTTTTGCAGTGAAATAAAAAGACAATAGAACACACCCTGGGGGCTCAAAGCCGGAACTCAAGCTGGGAGAAGGCAACGCTTGGCCTCACGTGCTTCCTGCCTTCTGACCTACCTGTGCTTTTATTCCCTATTTAGACCCAGGTACTGCTGTCATACTCTGGCCCCATGCAGGTGGGGCCTGGGCTCTTAGAAGGTGGTAGTTTGGCACATGTGGTGTTATGATAGTACAATGGACAAGTTAATCAGGTGAGTCTTTTGGACAAACCTTACTCATCTATTGAGTGTGTCCTGGTTTGGACAGTGCATTCCATTGGGAATTGCCCATCCTCCATGAGTTGGAGACACAGGCCTATGGGAAAGCAAGATTTACTTCTTTGCCTCCAGTCAAGAAGGTCAGTTCAGTGAGTGGCAGGAGGGAAATCCAGCATTGAGTGAGTTAGTTGTGCACTGAATCACAGGACAGGGGCCCTCCTTGGGAAACTCCAAGGGTCTGCACATGCCCAGCAAGTATCACTGTGCTTATGGGAGCATGATATTAAATAACAAATGAAAAAAATGCTGGGACAAGTCAGTAAATGACCACTGAGCCCAGGAAAAGCTTTTGAAAGCACTTTTCCCCTGCCCTTTGAACAAGGTGACACATTTTCATTTTGTATTGGACCCCACATATTATGGAGTAGACCTTGACCGTAGGAAGAGGACCTACAACAAATCCAGACTCTTAGCAGGGGGAAGAATGATCCCTTTCTCCTAAAAGACCTGTGACTTCTTATGCTAAAAGAATGGTTCTCTCCTGTCCAGATTTGGGATGTATTATTATAATAGGACCTGTTTTATTACCAGAAAGAGTGGGAAAGGGAGAAATTAAAATGCCTTCTGCCAGGTGCAGTGGTACACACCTGTAATCCCAGTCACTGGGGAGACTGAGGCAGGAGGATTCTAAAGTCTTCCTGGGAAACGTAGAGAGACTGTCTCAAAATAAAAAAAAAAAAAAAAGTGCCAGGGGTGAAACTCAGTGGTAGTAGAGTGTCCCTGGGTTCAATCCCCAGTACCAGTCACACATACACAGGCGCGCGCGCACACACACACACACACACACACACACACACACACACACACACAAACCTTCTATTTTGTTCATTGGCACACTGTATGTGCACGTGTGTATGTGTACATGGTAGTGACTCTGATGGTAAGGAAGCTGATATAGAGTGAAAGAATTTGAGAGACGGAGACGAAGAGAAAGAAGCAGAAGGAAAAAAGATGAAGAGGAGGGAGGCAGAGGATTACCACTAGGATAAAGTCATTAAAGAAAAGAGAGGGGATTGATGGAGAGCATTCAGGAAAGGTTTGAATCTGGCAAAGATGTAGATACACTTCAGAGAGGGAAGGGAAGTAATAACAAGAATAAGTGTTTTTAGAGTTGGCTTGGGTTGTGTATTTTCTGTTTCTTCATTCTGGTTGCTTGAAAGAAAATAAAGTTGCAAATTAGCAGATGGAAGAAAATGAGATGTTTACCTGTGGCAGGTGGGGTAAAGAACAAACTGGAAACCAATAAAATGACTAGAAAGAATGATGTGCTGTTTGAAATAATTCTGGGTTTTTACAGGGGCCATCCTAGGCTTACTATAAAAAACAGGTATCTTTCACACATTATAAATGATTTTACATAAGTGATTTCATGTGGCACTATTTCCCCTAGAATGTCTAGTGCCTAAAGTGAGGAATATTTTTTTTTATTGTAAACAAATGGGATACATGTTGTTTCTCTGTACATGGAGTAAAGGCATATCATTTGTGTAATCATAAATTTACATAGGGTAATGTTGTTTGATTCATTCTGTTATTTTTTTCCTTTCCCCACCCACCCCTCTTTTCCCTCTATACAGTTCTTCCTTTCTCCATTCTTGCCTACTTCCCTAACCCTAACCCTAACCCTAACCCTAACACTAACCCCTCCCACCCCCCATTATGTGTCATCATCCACTTATCAGCAAGATCATTCATCCTTTGGTTTTTTGAGATTGGTTTATCTCACTTAGCATGATATTCTCCAATTTCATCCATTTGCCTGCAAATGCCATAATTTTATCATTCTTTATGGTGGCATAATATTCCATTGCATATATATACCACAGTTTCATTATCCATTCATCAATTGAAGGACATCCAGGTTGGTTCCACAATCTGGCTATTGTGAATTAAGCAGCTATGAACATTGATGTGGCTGTATCTCTGTAGTATGCTGATTTTAAGTCCTTTGGGTATAGGCCAAGGAGTGGGATAGCTGGGTCAAATGGTGGGTCCATTCTAAGCTTTTGAAACAAAACAGCTCTGAACATGGTCAGTGAGGCTCTCTAAACACTGCTCTGAAAGAGGGCAAAGCCTTGTCTTTTGTGGCCACTTAGCGCTACCCTTGGGTCCACAGCCCTGTTGTTTCTGACCTTCAAAAAGTGAGAATCTGTTGGTAAGTGATCTATCTTAGCCTCCATCTGTTAACATGGGTCCATTTTTATATTGTTAGGAGATCTGTCATTATTGTCTTTAAAACTCAATACTTTTATATGATGATAGGAACTAGTTTGATTATTTTTCCTTGGGTTAGAGTATAGGTGATTCTAAAAAGAGTCATTGTCACAGTCTGTGTTTCTCTATCAGTTATATTGTTTCTCCAGAGAGGGTGGCATCATGCCTCAGTTGGTACCCTTTGTTTGCAAGCATGTAACCCCCCTAACACTAACTCTGGAGAAGAAAAGGGTATCTGTAGCAAGGAGACTGGATAGCTCCTAGACTCTAAGGCAAAAGTGAACTATTGAATCTTTTCAAGAACAAGAATCATGGGAGTTCACTGGAGCTAGGTATGAGGAAATTAAAGAGTCATACTCTTCTTCCTGGAGTTGCTGTTAGAGACACAGAGCTCCCACCATTTTTCATCATTAATGACT
The DNA here is from genome assembly GCF_902686455.1 of Sciurus vulgaris. Classification (NCBI taxonomy): domain Eukaryota; kingdom Metazoa; phylum Chordata; class Mammalia; order Rodentia; family Sciuridae; genus Sciurus; species Sciurus vulgaris. The sequence continues at coordinate 26,540,870 of NC_136476.1, forward strand.
CATACTTGATTCCTGGGAATCAGAATCAGGATCAGATTTATATTGCACACATGGCCACCCCTTGACCAGGTTGAGGGAGGAGGGTAGTATCATGGACAATCAACCATGATTGCACTCAGTAGGAGAGGGGGCATTCCGAACTGAAAATGAGCAACAAATATGTGACATATATTTTGCTTATTGCCTGGTTTAACCATTTTTACTGCTAGCCCACATTCTCCTATGGGTGTGTATTATTATTATTGATTTCCAAACCAAGAAGCTAAAGCTCTGAGAAGTGATCTGTCCTTGATGACAAAAAGTAAGAGGAATAGAACCAGGATTCAAAGCTAAGGTGAATGATGGCACATGTTGGGAACTCATTACTCATGTTACCAATCATTAGAGTTGATGATTGTGGTGATTTTAGTATAATTTTATCTCTCCAGGTTGGTTGATTTGTTCATAGGAGGTACTACCAGGGTTTGCTCTGTCTAAATGGCAGCAGAATGAATCTTCATGTGTCCTTTATTCATAGGAGAGACCCTCCTAGTTATCTTATTTTTTATGTAATTCTGGAAGGGCCAAGTTTAAACTTCAGAAATAAACTTAATAGAATCACCCATATTTAAAATTGATAGAATTGACAACAGCTGGTCTGATGGAAAAATGGATCCAAACGGCCAGAAGAACTCAAAAGATTCAGTAAGAAGGTCTAAAACACTAAGCCAAAGAGTGAATATTGTGAATATGTCTGTCCCTCTGGGCTTCACTGTATTAAACCATGGGAAATCCCCATTGTTTTTTAAAAAGTTAAATCATGCTCAATGTTCTCCATTTAAAAAGAATGGAGATGATGTTTCCTCCCTCAAAGTGGAAGTGCCACAGCAGCTTCCCAATGCACTGCTCAGTGCTTTGGGGCACAGAGACTCCCAGTAAAGATGACCTTTCCATGAGCTGTGCCCATTTGTCCTCCTGTGTCACAGAAGAAGGGCATCCAAGCCTAAGTCCTTGATAATATACTGTGGTTTCTGTAAACACTCAATGGATTTTTAAAACATGCATCTTTCTTTTTTAGTGTCGAAAGTACTCTGTACACATACTATGAATTTATCTTGACTTTTGTGGAGCTGGAGATGAGGTTTCAAACCTTATTTCCTACTATCTGAACTTCTTGGAGACTCTATATATCCTTTTTAGTAGCTCCTCCTCTCTTTTAGTGAAAGTCCTAAGCACACATTTTTACAGCATTCATTCTTGACTATAAAGTTACCTGTGGGGAAGAGCATGTTTGATTATCTTATCTGTTTTTTTCCCCACCACTTGCTTATGTTGCTAATACATCTTTCCCTCTCTGGTCATTGGCATTGTAAGTGATTTTGAATGTGTCAGAAGGCTCTGGGGAACAGGATAAGGATGATCTTGTCACCCATGTGCATTGTGAATATTTGAGTGTCGTACCATAATGTAATAAAGCTGATGTATCTAGGAAGGAATAAGGCTTTGGGATGGAAGAGCACAGAGCTAAGTAGAAGAGAAGGAGAGAGTGATAACAGAAAACATGGAGGAAAAGAAAAGAGAATGGCTTGGGGGACCCTAGAAGGAACTGTGGCAGAGGCAGCAGAGAAGGAATAGGAAGGAAAAGGTTTCCTAGATGAAAAGTGACACAAGGCTGGTTGGTGGGGGGAGTTAATTATGTGCATAGCAATGGTGCCCAAATGAGTGCAGAGTAGGTCAGTCTTTATGGCTTTCTCAGTTGGGGTTGGCCAACTGACCCATACATGACTTAGCACAGAGAAGAAGCTTATTTCTTCCTTATTTAACTGTATATAGTGATGCTTGCGTAGGTGACAAACTCTCCATTTGGCAATTCAGAGTCCTTGACTCCTTCCATGTGGTGGCTCTGCCATTACCTAGGACTTAGTCAATGTCTGCAACCACCTGGTGAAAAACGAATAGGCATGGAGAGACAACTGCTTTCTCAAAAATGCCAGAAGGAATGCACATGACATGCTCCTATTCCAGGGGGGACAGCTTAGCCACCCAGCCTACATTGGAAAGGGAGGCAAGTAAATGTGGTTCATCCACATTTTTTTTTGTTCAGGCAAAGTCTGGGAACTCTGGAAGGTGAGGAGAATAGGTCTTGCTGGACAAGATTATGGTTTCTATCACAGAATTTCAGTCCAGTCTGAGACCAGGTATTTGGTTCAACAAATATGTTTTAGAAACTTAGCTGGTGAGATTGTTCAGTTACATGGACTCTCTGGAGCTAATAATAGCACCTACCTCATTGGATTCTTATGAGCATTAAATGAGATAATTAGTATAAAGCATTTAGCACTTTGCATGAAAAACCATAAACATTCAGTAAATGTTTGCTATTATTCTTCATAGCAATAGACCAAATATGGGAAAAGCAACAAATACCTACTTTAACCCCAAATTGATGATAGGCAATTTATATGTTGATCACATAATTCTCAAAACATTATTTCAAAATAAGTATTATCTGCTTTTTATAGATGAGTGGCTTAAAGCTCAGAGAGGAAACATGGCCTGGATATAGGAAAGCAGGATTTAAGGCTAGATTTATTTAATTCCAAACCCATGTTATTCCACTAGGGAGGCTGTGAGGAAAAAAATTTTGTGGGGGTTGGGGTGAAGCAGGGGACCAGGAGAATCAACTAATTCCAGAAAAAAAGAATGGGAATTGTTTTAACTTGGCATACAGCCTAAGAGGAAAGAGACTGGCACCTTAACTTTTATCCTTACCCTCACCTAATCCTACCTTATAGCACAGAAGAGGGGTCTTCAAGCTAACAAGGGAGGAAGGGTTTATGTCTTATCAAGAATAAAAGCAATAAAAAGTACTGGCAAGGATGTGGGGGGAAAGGTACACTCATACGTCATTGGTGGGACTGCAGGTTGCTGCAACCACTTTGGAAAGCAGTATGGAAATTCCTAAGAATGGAACCATCATTTGACCCAGCTATCCTACTCCTCAGTTTATACCCAAAGGACTTAAAATGAGCATACTACAGTGATGCAGCCACATCAATGTTTATAGCAGCTTAATTTACAATAGCTAAACTATGGAACCAACCTAGATGCCCTTCAACAGATGAATGGATGAAGAAAATGTGGAACATATACACAGCGGAATGTTACTAAGCCTTAAAGAAGAATGAAATTATGGCATTTGAAGGTAAATGGATGGAACTAGAGAATATCATGTTAAGTGAAATAAGCCAATTGCAAAAAAACAAAGGCCAAATGTTTTCTCTGATAAGCAGATTCTGATCCATAGTTGGGGGTGGGTAGGGGAGAATGAAGGAACTTTGGATTATGCAGAGGGGAGTGAGGGGAGTGGTGGGGATCAGAAGGACAGTAGAATGGAGGCAGACATTATTACTCTATATACATGTGAGAAAAATATTCAAGAAATTTCCCTATTAAAAAAATTGTAATTCCTGTGCAAAACTAGCATAGAATTGTAGTTGTGTTTGCATCCTACCCCAAAAGTGTTGTTTGCCCTTAGAGACTCTTAGACACTGGTCACGCTTAGTGGTGTGCTTGAAGTCATCATGTGTCCTCAGTGTTAGGGTAATTTCTACAGAAGATGCAGTGGAGGGATTTTGGGACTCAAATGTATACTTGTTGATGGGAGAAATTTCCCCAAGTATTCCTTGAGGTAAATGGACGTGTTTTGTGTTCATTTGGTAAAGATAAATTTTCTCAATTCATCTTTAGGAATAATAATTCAGGTCATCTTTTCAGGGTCCCTATTCCTATGATGCCATATATAAACCCCGGCAAATGTACAGGTGAAGCAAAACAAAACTGAACATGTCCTTTATTGCAGGGCTTCTCAGAGACTTTGCTATCCAATGTGAATTATCAAAGACTTTGCTATCCTAGTTTGTATTTAGAAATTTGGGATGTGAGGATATAAAAAATGCAACATCTCCAAATGTACTTGATCTTAGAGCACTTTGCCACAGGGACTGTTGGAGGCAACATACTTTGGGAAATGCTGCTTTAATGCATTCATCGGTTAGTGACCTATCACTAAAACTCAAAATCTGAATTCTGAGACCTTTTAAAACAATTTGTTATATCCTTCGAAAAATGTATTTTGCCAAAGTTTTTGAGTTCTTTCACAGTCCTAATAGGGGAAATCTCTTTAAGCTTTCTCAAGCTATTGTAGGAAGCACTGCTAACCACCTTGGCAGCAGTCATTTCCTCCTGTCTCTACCTTGTTAGGTCAGCAGTATGTCCTCTTCCAGGGATGAATTATGATAGGTTTAATCAAATATTAGCAGTCATTTGTCCTTGTGCCAGTGTTAGTCTAGGGTTGAACATGTGACTGCTCTGGCCAACAGGGCAAAGAGAAGTTTTCCTGGATTTCTGCTCCCTATCTATATCCACCTACCTACCCACCTGTGGATATAGATGCAGATACATGTATATTTCATTAAAAAAAAAAAAGGCTTGTGAGCCCTGTTTTGGGGCTTCACTTTTCTCTGGACATTTTCTTACCTGCAGCAGAAAGAATTCTAACTAATGCCTGAGGTACGTTGGAATGACAAGCTACATGCTCCATGGGATGAGGTGCTACCTAGAGCACTGATGCTAAGTCTCTCTTTCTGCTTTTTAAAAACTTGTATTAGTATGCAAAGTGTGCACAGTACTGTTGCATGAATCACTTTGATCCTGAACTAATTTAGAAAACAAGAAAATTCCTATATTGGACTATTAACATACAGCACTAACTTAGGGAAAAAAAAGGGGGGTGGTGGTATTTAAAACTCAGAGGTGAACTGGGATTCAACCCAAACTCTGACTGTCACTAATGCCTATCTATGCTCATCCCTTTATGCTGTCACCGTACCATATTTGGGGACTTCTGTGCCTTTACTGCAGATCAGAGCAGGCCCATGTTGGAGCCAGAAGTCCACTTTGGTGGTACAATAGAGAAACTTATTAAAGGACTCCTTTCAAAGGCTGAAATTTCAGTCAGACAATCAAAAATTGGAGGACCTGAGTTATTGTCCCTCTTCCCCTGTCTAGGAGTTACTCTCAACTTATTTCTAGGCATTAGGAAGCTGTCTTTTTATTCACCTTGGACTTGCCTGACTGGCATCTTTTTAGGATTTTCAAACACTGACATGGGTTTTGACTTTAAGTTCCAACCCAAGGAAACCAGCTGTCCTTGCATGCTAACAAGACAACATTTTTCTTGGATCATTTGTCTTCAACCTGGACCACCTCTGAGCTCATTTCTGTCAAAGCCTCTCCTTCCCTACAGGCCAGCTCCTCTCCTACACACTCTTCAAGGGCCTCTGAAGCCAATATTGTTTACCAATTTGTTCTCAAAAGTGTCAGAACTGTAATCAGACGAGGTCAAGCAACAATTCTCACAGCTGTTATAAAACATTGCTAATTGCTCTACAGGCTTAAGAGAAAACACAGTGCTGCAGCTTGGAAATGGTAATTATTGTGACTCAGGTTTCTTGGCCTAAATTCCCTGCCTGCATGTTCCCTTACAGCCAAGGGAGGGTGGGGAGGTGGGGGTGGGTGTGGATGGGCAGAAAAGAAAAAAGGAAAAACACCAAACATCACAACTTTTAAAAATAACAACAAAAAACTATAAAGGTATTTCTAACATGAAGGGTCTCCCTGACTACTAAAAACTGGGGTCCTTTGTCAAGAAGGCAGTATAGACGAATAAAAAGAAACTCTGAAGACTTGGATTCTCGACATCATGTTAAGAAATATTGATTGCAGCCCACGAGAAGACTTTCACTTAACCACATTTTAAAAAGCTTTCATAAATATTGCAATAAAGTGAAATTCATTGCTAGTTAAACTCTAACACCAGTGCAAGCTTATTTATCATCCAGATGACTGAGCTGCTGGTGAGAGGAAACAGAGGGACAGTAGGGAATTTATATAGCACATCTTGAAATATCTTCCTGCAAGGTAATAAAGGCCATGCTCCACATTTGGATGTAATGGCCAATAAACAATTTTCTGAAAAAGAAAAATAAAGGTGGTAGAAATAGAGTGCATTGGGAAATTCTATTTACACTGTAGTCAATTATTGCAGTGTTCAGCTTTATTATAAACTTTTTTTTTTCCCCCATTAAGCACAGCTTGTCAGAAATCCTATACCAAGGGAATAAAATGTCAGGATGGTGTCCAAGTCATTATTGCACGTTCCTCATAACAGATTCTTACTTCTAGAAACTCTAAATGATTTGTGACAGTGTTCATGGCATTTGAAAGTAAAATTAGTCAAGTGAGATTTTTTAATGAAGAAGGTTTGATAAGAAGAATTGTCTGAGTTAATCCTGATGACATATATACCTGATTTTTTTCTGCTGTGTTTTCATTCACAAAGTGAAAAGTCCTGTCCAAATCTGTGCTTACATATGCATCTTTGAATATGCTACTACTTTAAGAAAGTTTATAGTCCTATAGTCATCAAAATAAGAAAACAGTTTAAAAAGAAGAAGTGGTAAATTTCTTGGTGAAGGACAAGATGAGATTTCTATCCTATTTATAGTGCTTTCAAAGATGAAATGAAATATAGACAGGTGAGAAAAATCATTTTAGAAGAAAAGGAAGGTAGGGCAATATAAAAAAAGGAGTTGATATATAAGATATATATATATATACACACACACATATATATTTATACATACATATTTATAAATATAATTTTGAGTTTCCTAGTTTGAAAAATTGTAAAGGAAATTAGTTACATGATTCAAAGTCCCATACAATAAACTTAATATTAAAGCAATTGTTTAGGGTGGACATGAATGCTTAGTACTGAGAAGAAATTGTGTGACGTTTCACCAATGCGTTTTTATAAAGAAGAAACTGTAATGAATTATGTCCTCAAAAACATGGCAGGAACACGTCTCCTGAAGCTCTTTCTTTTGTTTTTAAAGTTTTCATTAGTGTATTATAGTTACGCATAGTAGTGGGGTTCATTTTCACATAATCATCTAACATAGGATTTAATTTGCTCCATTTCAGTCCCCAGTACTTGCTCTTTCCCTCCTCCCCTCCCTTCCTGGGTTCTGCTTTCTCTATTTTACTGGTCTTCCTGAAACTCTTTATCATAAAATCAGTCTTGGCCTGTGTCACATTGGCACAGCATGATTTGGGCAAAGCATCAGTACACAGGAGGACTGAACTTCTACTCTAACTGTAGAGCCTAAGGTTTCCCTTTATGCCTGTTCCTCCTTGTTTCTGTCTGCCCCTGTTAACTGCTGTCTTATTTTTCATACTTGTTTTCTACATATCTTCAGTCTAATCAAACAAAACCTGCCCTAGGAAACATAAGTAGATGATCCACTTCCCTTACAGAGTTATGATTATGTTGGAACTAATGTGTGTGTGTGTGTGTGTATATACATATATATATATATATATATATATATATATATATATATATATATATATCTGTGTGTGTGTGTGCGCACGCATGCATGTGTGTGTGCCCATATTTGGAACTGTAGGAAGTCAAGGCAAGCAGTTAGGATTCCTATATCCATAAGAATCTGAAAGTAGGGCAATTTCCCAATACATCCTGGCTTATGCCTGTCATCCTGTTGTAATTGCATAATACCCCCTTTTCATGCTCAAATGCTTCTCCATTTGGAAGCTAAGCAATGTGGTCACCCTACACAGTGGTATCAAAGATGTTGCCTATTCATTTCCCTTGGGTCAGTTACTATGACACATAGAAAATTTTATGGCAGAGAAAATGTAGTCAACTTGCAGGAACAAGGTTACATTTGAATAAACCTAAAACACTAGAGTCACTGGGTAGCCAGACTACCCATATCACATTCATAGGAACTGCAGCACCATTTATAGTATCATCGATGCAAGGAGACATAATGCTATTGAGAGGTGACTGAGATACGGGCAGTAGTACTTAGTGTCTAAAAGCAAGATTAGAAACGGCATGAACCATAGAGGATTCCAATGGGAAGAGGAGGACAGAAGAATTTCCTTGAAACTATGTGCATCCTTAATTACTATACTTAGGCTGAGAACTACAACTGGCACTTGTGAGTGAGAAAAACCAAGAGTAAAATACAGAATAAATTTGAATAGGGAGAATTGGATATTGGAATAGAAGAGTTTGCTGTTAATGAAATTGGAGACCAAAGAACAAACTGAGCAGAACCAAATACTTTTGTAACTAAAAATTAGACTGAAATTTTACAGAAGATACTCCTTTGGTAGATAGGATTGTTAAAAACCAGAGGGGACTAAATAGTAGATATGAAAATATGGAAGAAAGGGAAAGGGTGATCTGAATTAAAATGTTCTTAGGTCTTTATGTTATTTAAGAGGAGGAAGAAGATAACAATTAGTTTTAGACATTTCTGAGTCAGATATGCATGCTAAAAATTAAGGATGGCTCATAACAGGATAAGAAGAGAATGTCTGCTTTGTTATCAATATAGGGGATAAGAAGGGGAATAAACACATCATTCCAGCAGGAGATATGGAAAGAGAAAAAAGCAAAGAAGGAGAAAGTGAATAGAAAACACAAAATCAGATGGTGAAAATAATCCATATATATATATATATATATATATATATATATATATTCTTTTTTTCGGTACTGGGGATTGAACCCAGGACCTTGTGCTTGCGAGGCAAACACTTTACCAACTGAGCTATATCCCCAGCCCCCAAAATATTTTTGAATCAAAACAGCACAAAAGGTATAAATTCATTTGTTAAAGGGTCTTGATTAGTGAATAATGAAACAAAAAGAGAAACCAAACCAGTCGTAATATATGCACAAGAGGCAAGCTAGTGACACCAAGAGGTTGGAACAAAAGGAGTAGAAAGCTGTACCAGGATGATGAATGCTCTTGATGGACTAGTCAGTAGTCATTCTAGATGTCCTTCCTGGTCCATTTCATCATGGTAGAACCCTTATCTCATGCTAGAGTATGAAAACACCAGATTTTCAATGGTTTCAACCCTCTTTTGTAACCAGGGAACAAACCTGTGCACATCTGTTGGCCTTTGAACATTTAGCTCTTGCCTACATCATTAAGCAGCCTCATCCATTCTGACATTATGGTACTCTACCACCACTTTGCGTTTTTTAAAGGTAGATTTCTACACTTACTATATTTTTCTACTGTTAGCGACTTAACATATATATTTTAACTATACCGTATGTTTCATTTGAGTGGTGTTTTCTGGTACACATGCTTCCTATTAGATGGAGCTTCTAGGAAAGCTGCTATTTTCCTGATGTAAAGTTGCGATTCATCAGGCAAACTTATTCCTGTTTGCAGTACAGATGTCTAGAGGGTGGGGAGGGGTCACCATCTTGCAACTGTGAAGATGAAAGGAATGCTAAGCATAGTAGAACAGGAAGCTAGAGGGAACCAGGATCCTTTCCAGTTCCTCAAGCAACTGTACCAGCCTTCAGCGGCCTGACTTAGGACTTGCTTCATGGGGGGAAAAATCATATCTGGTAAGCTAACCTGGTTGAGCCTCTTATATTCAATTATGTACAATCCTAATGGAAACAAGCAATATATTCTGGACACTATTTGGCACTAATGAATAATAATAATTTGCCTTTTGGTGGAGCTTAAGGGCTTTTGTAATTCTTTTTAAACTTGATCTTCCCCAAAACTCTATACGGGAGGTACAATAGATGATCTTACTTTTTCTATATGAGTTCATGGAGGAATTAGGCAATTTTCTCAGGGTCACATACTGTCTTTTTTGGAGTGGCAGTTGAGTTCAGGTATCAAGGTTTCTAGAGAAGTTCATTTTCACACCACCAATTAATAGGATGGCTTTCACATTTGTGATCAGGCAGAAAGTTCATTCGGATGCTCTCTGATCAATTCCAAAATCAAACCCACAGAATGATACAACATTCATATGACTTTTGAGGTTGACTTTTCATAGCGAAATGTAAATTTTCACATTGAGTAACAACAGGTTCCATACTAATCTCCCACTACTAATAGGGTCTATCTTTGCTTGAGTGGGCTGCTGTTCTTGGTGGCACACAAGGGGAGTATGTGAGCTGTCTTCTCTCCACCTTCCTGTCGCTCTATAATCCTGCTTAGGAGGATACTCAGAGAATGGTCTTCAAATAAACCAGTACTTCCAATGAAATTAGAAAATGAATTGTCGGGAGCATTTTTTGAGAGTGAGGTGTTTGCAAATATAATATGTCTCACTGTAAATTAAAAATCAAATATCTTAAACTCTTTTTGGAATTGGAAACAGTTTAAATCAGTGCTTCTCAAACTTCAGCTTGCAACATTATCATCTTGAAGACTTTTTAAAACCAAATGCTGGTTCCTAACATAAGAATTTCTGGCTCAAGCATCTATGTTTTTCAGAATTTCCTATGTGCTGCTGCTGCTACTGGTCCAGGAAGCAATGAATTAGACTAACCAAAACTGGCATATGGTGGAGATAGAAGATGCATCAGTTCTCTCCGAGCCCACCTCTCAGACATGCCCAAAGTTACATAGCAAGTTAATGATAGGCTCTACCTTATATTTTACATTTCCTGATGCCCAGACCACCTACATTTCTACCTTTCTCTGCTCTTGAGTGAATTCAATGATTTGCTTTGTTATTTTCTAAAGTATAATTTATGTATCCATACACACATATGTACATATACATGAATGTATTATATATATTTTACTAAGTAGGTACACACATTTGTATATATATTTGTAGGTTTGTGTGTGTTCCGGGCCTAATCTGTGGTTTGAATTCGATATGAACATTTTTCTCTAAGTGTGGCAAATAATTCAGTGGCTCAGAATGAGTTTCAAATCTTTTTGTGCTTTGAAACTACCTTGTGGGGTCAGTCTGGCCTTCCCTTTTTCTTTGTCGCCCTTGTTGCACATCTGAACCATGCTCACCTCTGTGCAGGGCCACTTTCTTGTGATCCCACACTCCCCAAAGGTGAAGAGCATGAATATCTTAGATGAAACAACGTTCCTACTTAAGATATTTGAGCAATTTAAACACTTCTTGCTAACCTGAACCATGCTGCTCTTCTTAGCAGGGGGTAGGGACCAAAGCTGGTGGTCACCACTCTTTTTCTGTACAGGGCCAGATGGTCAATATTTTAGGCTATGTGAGTTATACTATTTCTGTCACAACTACCCAACTCTGCTGATGCAGTGTAAAAGCAGTCACAGACAATACATAAATAATGAGCATGGAAGTGTTCCAATAAAACCTTATTTATGGACACTGAAATTTAAATTTCCTATTTTCATATGTCACAAAATAATTCCTCTTTTGGTTTTTTACAAGCACTTAAAATGTAAAAGTCATCTTTAGCTTGTGAGCCTCCCCAAAATAGATCAGTAGTTGGCTAACCACTAAACCATGTTCTTTCTTTCCCACTTCCTATTGCCCACTCTCTTCCTTCCCCCAATAGAGTCAAGGTGTCAATGAGCATTTTTTTCCTGCCATTAAAATTCTATGGTTGATAATTAATGTATAAAAAAGATTATCCCTGAAATATAAACTGAAACACAAAAATTTGACATCAATTTGGCAAAGGTATGTGAAAGATTCTAATCAATGCTAATCAGGGACACTAAGAAATGCTCACTAATATTGGTGGGAATTTGTCCAAAGATTCTGGAAAGCATGTCATTTATTTGTGTGCATCAAGGATCTTAAGGTACTCATACTCTTTTACCTAGACTATCTCAGAAAAGAATCCATCCTCAAGAAATAATCAGGGATTGGAACTATAAATATTTCTTTCCCAATGATCAAAGATAAGGAAAATGTATTTATAGAAGCATTTATAATTATAATAATGAAAAATTTGAAAGAGTCTAAATGTCTAATGTAGGAAAATGACAAAGTACATTTTAGTTTAGGCAATATGAGAAATGACTATCTCTGTGTGTAGTATTAATGGTAATTTTTTCTTGCTAATACTTTTCCATTTTCTTCAGGTTTCCTACAATGAGTATAAACAACTTTGAAGATTAAGCAAGACTGTAAATAATTAGCGATACCAAGAGATGAAATAAAAATTTTGTTTGTGTTCGTTAGGTAAATTCTGTCCTGAAGGCCTCCCAAGTTGCAGAATTTACCTCCATTTTTTGTTGTATATGTGAACCCCCAACTCTTTATACCTACATTGCCACTCGATGTCACTTCTCTCATCTTCATAACACTGCTTTAATACTTTCCCTTGGCTCATGGTAGGAGGTACCTTTTCCACACCAGTGGTACAATTCTTCAGCTAGGAATAAGGTGCTCTCATTTTCTCAATATCTTGCAAAACATTTTTGAATTGGCTTTTTCATCTCCTAGATCCCCTTCAAATTTCCAGATCCCCTTCAAATTTCCTTGGGTCAAAGGAAAATAGAAATATAATACAGAGTTCTGCACTGCAGTGGTCTCTTCCCTCTGCAGGCATTCTCCTACTGAGTGTGAGCTCTTCAATTCACTGATGCTACAGGGCAGGCTACCTGTCCATCCTGGGGCCTTTCTAAGAGTTAAGTGGGAGCCTTTGCATCTCCTATCTATTTCTGTTTTTGTTTTATTATATTTTCATCTGTTTCCTGCAAGATATCTGGTAAGTGTCCATGAAAATGAGTCCTTTAAGGAAAATGAGTTCTTTTACTTACTGTGACTTACCTAATTCCCAATTATGGTCCTAAATAGTAAGACACTGGGCAAGTTCTTTGTTGCTTAAAAAACCTACTGTATCTTCGTCATGAATTTCTTCTTCTTTTTTTTTTTTTTACATTGGTTTTGTTGATTTGGAGCTGCTGTGTATGGGTGAGCATGTCATATATTGCATAGCCCTCTTGCACCATCACACAGAACACAGAACACTTCCCTATTGGTATTCAGTCATCCTGCAGTAATACCAGAGAGGTATTAATTAAAAGAAATAGCAATTAAAATAATTGAATAATTCAGTCGGAAAAGACTAAACCCATGTTTTCTAATATCTTTTCCTATCATGGCAGACATGACATACAAGATGCAAATGACTTTACAGTACATTGGAACAGACAAGGAATCTTGTGGCTGGAAATGACCAGCATAGAGGTTCTTTCTGCTCAGGATTGCTCAGGCATCATGAAGGTTGATGAGAAGCTTGGAAAATGTAATCTATTTGAGACATGCCAGAGTGTCATGGCATCACAGTTGAGAAGCTCTGTCTTAAAGATCAGCACATCTATTCCACTCTCACTCCCTTTTCTTTATAGATGAGGACAACGAGACTTATTCCTTGACCTCAGACCCACTGTCAGGATGAGACTTGGAGCTGATGCTCTGGGAAAATGAAAGAGTTGGGGAATAGAAAGCATTCCCTCTCTCTACCTATGCTCATTCATTTAAACAGTTACTTAGAATTCTCTAATGCTTCTTTAAAAAAAGTATTCTTTTATTCTCCCAGCTGATACTGGTCTCATTATAAGGAAGACTGTAAGTGCAATACAGTCATACCGCATGACTGGGAGGAAAAGTGGTTCTAACTGAGAGCTTGTTAAATCCTATGATGCTCCACATGCTCATACTTTCTATAAGGTAAGGCTGTTCTGCTTGTTTCTGATAGATTTGATAGCAAAAATTAAAGATTTGTCTCAGCTGTAATCTCTAGGTACTTCCTCACAATACAAATTTATGAAAAATATTGAAATGAATTTCCTGTGAGAAGAAAAAGCTGAGAGATCACCAAGAGTTTTCTCACTTGGGATTACCAGGTTCAGAAGATTAGTTAAAGGAGAACAAGTACCCCTTGTTCATGGTCAAAGTGCCTTTTCTCAGGGATCTGAGGCAAGGGACCCAAAGTGATTGAGATAAACTCAATTATAATTTTCAAACAGCTATTAATTTTTTTCCCTGTATGCTTTGCAAGAGATAGAAAATAAAGCTAAATCTCTAAAGCTCCTCTTTGGAGATCCAGTCATTGAACAAGGGACTTTGGCTTTTGTGAGCATCACTTGAGATTTTTAAAGCAGAATTCAGATTCCTTGCCTTTAAAAATAGACAGATGATAGACAGAGGGGCAGGGGAGGAAGTGTGAGTCTTAGGCTTCAACTGAATGAGATCATTCTGCAGCCTTCCCATTTTCCAAACTGCAGATGTCACAAGGTGAGAATGAATCTTCAACTTGTTCTGGTTTCCAGGTTACAATCCCTCTGCCTTTTCCCTACTGCCCTTAGGGAATCTGTGGAGTCTGCAAAACCTCTTGACAGACAATCATTCTTACAGGCAGCAGACACACACACACACACACACACACACACACAACCCCACTGAAACCTTCTTACCAAAGAGTTGAAAGCTCTGTGCATAACAGGTTTAAGTATAAACATGTGTTTTTACCATTCATCATTTTCCCCCTTTAAAGAAGCCATATGTGATGGTATTCTGGGAGGCAACACAATCTACAGCAGGTGGACTCTTTAATTGGCCTGCCTAGGGAGTAGCTGAAGTTGGATTCAGGAGGTACTGACCTTATGGGTTTGGTTAGTAGGATTCTGAAAATGGGGTTGTAAAAGCTAAACAGAGAACTGAGCTGCCTCTCAGAACCATTGGGAAACAATGGAAATCAACGTGAATATTTCAGGGGAAGTGATAGAATGTGAAGAGGTTGTGGTGTTGAGAACCAACAATATTTAGCTGAAAAAAAAAATACTATATTCATCCCCATGACAATCTGTATATGGTCTCCTGGGCTCACTATGGACCTTTATGGTCCTTCATTCATCTTTTTTCCTGGAATAGGTAGGGCAGGGCTGACAGTGACAGAGCATACTGAGGCTCAGAGAACATCTACAAAGTCCCAAAGTTAATGGCAGAGCCAGCACATTCCTGCCTCTCCTATCCTGGTTTTCCTGCTTTGATCAGAAACTAAATCATAAAAAAGATAATGTCAGAGAAATGTCTACACAGCAAAGAAAAGTGGAGATAAGGTGATGGCTGATCAGTTTTATCAAAAGCAGGCTATATAATTCAAGTCCAAATTATTCATTTAGGTTGCCTATACAATTGAAATTAGCTGGATGATGAGCAATTTGCTTTGCACTCTTGAGGAATCAGTTTATTTGTTGTGAAGGCTTTCAAGATAGGATTCCTAAAATCCATTAACCCAACTAATATTTATTGCATGAGGTGCTGCAAACAAAACAGTGAAGCTGACCCAGAGTGCTCTCCCAGCAGTTTATGGACAAGGAGGAGAAGCAGATTTGTTAACAGGTCATTTAAATCCTCCCTTATAGTTTTTATGAGAATACATGGAGGGAACATCAAAACTAGCATTGGTTATGGTGGTCAATGGTGGGAGAGAGTGGTTAGGGAAGGTTTTCTTGAAGAATATCTAAGATGAAATGTGAAGGATGAATACAAATTATCAGGATGAAGAAAGGGAAGAAAGAATGTTCTTGCCTTGAAAGTCTGCTCACTGCTTTGGAGTGGAGTAGAATGGGATACACACCAGTTACTGCTAAGAGCTCAGGTGCATGGGGTAGAAGCAGTAAGAGGCAAAATGCTTTAGGGTGTATGTGTCTAGAGGTTAATTCTCTTATGCCTATGGTGTAGCTTAGTCCCATTTGCCCCAGAATACTTCATTTGGAGTCTACTGCACATTATTTCCATGCTGTTTTTAAGTTCTAAGCATTGTTATACTGATGCATGGAGATGTGGCATTAATGATTTGGGGGAAGGGACAGCAACTAAGCACTTCTGCCAGAGAGAAAATAAGAATCTGGTGGAGACATTGAAAACAAAGATGGAAATTATAACTTTTGAATATTCTATCTACATTGTACTGAGACAGGTGGAGTTTCTCAGGTTGAAACACCAGATGGTTCCAAATTTTTCACAAGCAACCATTGTCAAAAATTTAGCCCAGCTCCTGTTTTATTGAGTCAATTTTTCAGATTCCATGCTGGTATTAATTTCTGGAGGGAAATATTAACAATAAGTGATAAGCTTTCCAGATGGTTATAACTGTAATTGGCATGAGTTTTATGTGAGTGAACCACATTCTTGCAGTTTTTTCCTGCCTTTGTTAGTACTTTAGGAATAATAATCATGGTTATTGTTGGCAGATTTCCCAGATTCCTTCTGTATTTTAACAACAACAACAACAACAATATTAATAATAAATGCTTGACATTAGTAGAACATAGATCATAAAGCACCTCTAAGGCCAGCATTCTAACCTTTTCCGTTTCCATGATACATATCATTACATGTACATCAAAAGACAAGTCCTGGATTTAGTTTCTCATGAAGTCATAGTAAAATATTTAAATATGCTTGGACTTAAAGCCAAGATCACTGATTTTTATCTTCTCACCTAAAACCTCTATTGCCCATTATGGAAAATTGTTGATTTCCTCTATTGTCTCTTTGAGAAGTATTAACTTCTACTATGCTGCCATTTGCAGAATCTCTGCCTTGCCCAAGAGGAGCAAAAAGACATGGAATGAAACTTCCAGGAAAGGAAGTTACTCTTCTCAATACTATTGAATTGTTTTCATCTTTTCCCTACCAGCTTTACTCACATGACTTTTGCGATCATCAAAGGGGTAGGAAAAAATGAATTATGCTTTATCATTACTATGTATAGACCATTTATTGAACTACAAGTTAACCATATGAGAGAGATTATTTTAATCCTCATGATAAACCCACAAGTTAGGTTCTGTATTTCCCATTTTTAATGAAACACATTCAGAGAAATTAAAAAATTGCTGACATCTATACTGCCATCATCATCGACACATGTGATTTCCAAGCCAATGCTCTTTCTACCACACTGTCTTCTAAGGTTTTCCCACTCCAAGGAGACTTGTCTCAAATCATCCAGAGCATTTGATGTTCTAAAACTTGTTGGAACCTCTGAACATCAGGTTGAAGGCCACAGAACTAAAGCAAAGGGAAATGTGAAATTGCTCTATTAAAATGACAAATATTCCAGATGTAGCTAATTAGTATGATAACCTATGCATAAAAGAGAATTGTAAAATTAGTGAGATCAGCCTTGCAATGCCATTAACCATATTATAACTCTTCACATGATTTTCTCCCCACCATGAAATGGTCTTGCAAATGTCTGATCTCAATTTATTTTATCATATGGTGCAGCTCATCAGTGCTACACACTACTGTGAATACTGTGGTTTTCACAGTGGGATATTTTTTATCTCTACAAATTGGTAAATTAAAATAATTTCACCTAGGGCAATCTTGTATCAAAAATATACTAGCGACCTTGACGGCAGTTCCGTATGTTTTCCTTCTCATTTGCTTTTCGATAATTTTCTTTTGGGGGCTCTGAATCGCCTACCATAGGATATTAAAACCCAGACATACTAAAAGGCCAGTTGTCTGTGCCCTGAGCTCTTTCTCCAAGAAGCAGGCAACTGGGAAAGGAGAGTTTTATTTGAGGAAAGGGGGAAATCAAGACACCATGTTAGAGCTAAGCCATGACTGTTTTAAGAAGGACCACTTGTGGGCTAGCAGGTTTGGAGAAGCTGGGGAGAATATATGCACAGATTACATCCACAAACGAGGCTAGAAACAGTAGGTACATCCATGAAGGAAGAGTGAGAAGAGTCAGGTTCTGTGATTTCAGAGTGACGGGGGAAGGTGCCTGATTTGATGAGGTTTGCTGCGGGAGAAGATAGCACGGCTAATATGAACTCTGCTCCCTGTTCATTCTTCATCTCAGCCAACATCCCCTTCTTTCATTTTGTATCTTTCTGCCTTGCAGCCCTTTCTGGCAATTTCCTATGTTCCAAAAGGATTTCAAATTTGAGCCAAAAAGCACATGGGGCTGGAGGCAAACGTTCCAATTAATGAACTTGGGCCTTGTGAGGTGTGCATGGGAAGGGAAATTGATTTATATAAAAGATGCTGTTGACCCCAAACAGCCCGAGATGTTTGCCATCACTTTACATGTTTTCTGATTTTACTTTGAGTTGAATTTGGTTTGTCACAGTTCAGATCTGCCCAGGGTCTGCTACAAAAGGACTCTCCAGTGAAAGAAAATATTAATAAATTGATGTATGCCTGCATGCAATTAAGATATGCTAACATGAGCTGACAAAAGATTTTGTTCTAATCATAAAGAATAAACAAGGAACAAAGCATGATTTGCAGAGACGTAAGCATTCATTTGTTCACCCACTAAATCATTCAGCTAATCCATCCATGCTTTCCTCTACTCACTCATTCATTCATTCCACACATTCATCTAGTACTAGATTCTGAATATACAGTGGGAAGTAAAACAGAGATGGGCCTTGCCTTTGATATTTATATTCCAGTGGGGGAGAAGTGATAATTATTAATTTATTACTTGATAACAAGTGGAAGTAATTTTCAGGGCTCTTAGATGGATAATATTTAGATAATTAATAACAGATTGTTTTGTTCAAATGTGTCTGTAAGATCACTGCAGGAAACTTAGAAAACGTTTACTCAAAGAAAGGATAATATATATGATTGTTAGTTGCATAGTTTGCAACAATCAATTTAGTTTCTAATATCTTGATAACCACCAAAGCTTATAGTTTTAGAAAGAAATATAGTGCGTTACAATTTGTATAGTAGCCCTTCTACCAGCTTGAGCACGGATGCTGTCCATGGCAATTCCAAGTATGTGTTGACTGCTGTTCAGACCTATGTTCTTTTTTGGGGGGTACTGGGGATTGAACTCAGGGGCACTTAACGACTGAGCCACATCTCCAGCCCTATTTTGTATTTTATTTAGGGACAGAGTCTCACCGAGTTGCTTAGCCCCTTGCTTTTGCTGAGGTTGGCTTTGAAACTGACATCCTCCTGCCTCAGTCTCCCAAGCTGCTGGGATTACAGGTGTGCACCACCACACCTGGCATGGACCTATGTTCTTGATGAAGCTTATCAAGCTAAGGCTTCATTCATGTTCCACCATTCCTAATCCTACTGTTCTGTTCTTTAAATTGTTTTGGTTTTAAACCCTAAGAATACATTTTTAGTATTACCAAATGTGTTTTTCTATAATTATGAAATGGTATATTGGTAGAAAATTTATTGTTAAAAAATGTGTATGTATGGGAGAGGGGTAATTTGATAGTTATTAGGTATGTTATCCCTATATCTTTTTTGTCTTCATGACTGGGGCCCCTCATCCCTATCTGTGGTTCAGGTCTGTGCTCTCATTAGGATTGTCACATTTAGCAAATAAAATATAAGGTATCCAATTATATCTGAATTTCAGATAATTTTTTAGTGTATGTCTCATGCATACACTAAAAATATCTAATACAAAAATAATTATTGTTCTCTGAAATTCACCAGATTTAACTGTGTATCTAATCCTTTACCTGGTGACACTAGACAATCCTTGGGAATGTAAGACCCAGGCCAGGAAGCCAGTGGCTCATCTTAATTGCTGCTCCTCTGCTGGCTTTGTCTCCAGGTGAGGACTTTGTGCCCTCTTTCCTGAGGTCGCTTAATTTCCTACTTCATCAAAAGACTGAGGCTGGCTCTTTCCTATCCATGCCTCAGGCCCTGGTGTCCTGTACCCAAATAAAGTCTCAGGTGAGATCCTGTCTCTTGCTTCCTGGCCTTCCTGATGCTTCTGTGCACAGAGAGCTCTGGGACCAATGTGGCATGCAGGGGAAGGAAGAATAGGTTTTGGAGGTGGGGGAAAATGATATCCTCTGTCTCTTCGCCTGTGAAAACTTAATGTGTCTCACCTTTACTGTTTCAAATAGTGCTGTGGAATATTAATAATAAACTTATAGGATTGTTAGGTAGATTTGATATCATTGCTTAATAACTGAGAGAGATCTAACTGGTAATTAGACACTGGTTTCTTGGTAGGCCCTTTTATACTATTTGCGCATTGCAACACTCTGTTCACAAATGCTGGGGATTCCACAATGTCCAATAAATTTAGAACTCTATGAAGTCCTCTGATTTTATTCCTCAGTACTGAGGATAAATATATATAAATAAAATAGCTGGCCCTCTGATCCTTCTTGTCTACCTGGTTTTGGGGTCCCAGTCTTCTAGTTCCTGTCTCCAGATATGGCCTCACTCAGCCCATTAATATTGCAGGCTTCTGTAAGGGTCTCATTATCCCTTCCCCCTCCTCCAGTCTTTAGTGGCCAGTGGGATAATTGGTTGCACTGGTCTTCCTGCAATGGCAGTAGTCCTCATGGACCTCTCTAAGATCTTCCTGATCCAGCACAAGATCTCTCTTCAATCCCTGGGCATAATTTGCCTCCTATTTAGCACCACTTCAACCTCAAGGCTTTTAAACTACCTGCATGGACATACTGAGTTCCTCTGCCACAGCTTTGAGGCCCCTATAACTAGGTCCTGTGAACCCTTCCTTCTAAAGTGCTGTGTTTGACTGAGAAGGGCCTGCAGGCATAGGCAATTGCCTCATTATGTCCCTTTTACATGCAGTAGGTCTTTGGATGATTCCTGTCCAACACTTTTCTAACAAGAGTCACGAATGTACTTTATGACCAATGACATCCCACCTATTTTTTTTTAATTGTAAACAAATGGGATACATGTTGTTTCTCTGTTTTGTACATGGAGTAAAGGCGTACCATTTGGATATCCCACCTATTAACTGCCAGTTCCCTGTGAACAAACATGTGCATTTAAAAAACTTGAACTTTCAGTTTGGGCTCTGAGGTCCTAATTCTTAACTCCAAAGTTTTCCACTAAGCAAGATATAGGTGTTAGAAATGCTGACTATGTCTGTCACCTTGGTGCTGTGTTCTGACGCCAGAAAAGACTAGGGAGTAGGAGAAAGACAGCTCGGGCTGTATATCATACTTTGAAACCTTTCTGTTATGGTTTAGATGTGAGGCGTTCCACAAAAGCTCACATGTGAGATAATGCAGGAAGGTTCAAAGGAGAAATTATTGGGTTGTAAGAATCTTAACCCAATCAGTGAAGTAATCCCTGATGGGATTAATGGAAGTGGTAGGGTGTGGTTGGAAGAGGTGGGAATTGGGGCATGGCTGTGGGGTATATATTTTGTATCTGGAAAGTGGAGACTCTTTCTTTCTGCTTCCTGATCAAGGTGATATGAGCAACTTCCTTCCACCACTCTTTCCCGCCATGATGTTCAGCTTCACCACGAGCCCTGAGGAATGGAGTCAGCCTTCTATGGACTAAGACATCCGAAACCATGAGTGCTCAAATAAACCTTCCCTCCTCTACATTGTGCTGGTCAGGTTGTTTAGTCACAGTTGCCAAAAAGTTGACTAAAATACTTTCCTTGCCTCTTCATAGATAAAGAACTCCCTAAGAGAAATAGACACTCAGTGCCCATTCTTTAGCCTTCCTGCCAGTGCCCTCTCCCCACTAACTTTTTTTTTTTTTTTAAATGTGATTGAAGTGAAAGGAAAAAAAACAGAAAAAAAAAAAAAAAAAAAAAAAAAAAAAAAAGAAAAAGCTTCACATTATAGCCTTGGGGATTAGAATGTGGAAAAATAAATCTGTGATTTCCTCCACATAAACAATGGCAGGAACCTCAAACTAAATTTCTTGGCCTTTTATTTCCTAGTCAGAAGTAGCTTACTTCCAGTTAATGTTTAAAACAGAGCTGAAAGTTCCTCCTTTAGGTAACTCCATCCAGAGACAGCTTCTAGCTAAGTGAAGATGGTAATTTGCACACAAAGACTTCTTTTAATTACTCCTTAGAATCTGTGATTTTTACAAACTACCTCTGACATAAACTACTACCATATCCTATTGCAAAAGAATTCCTGCAAATCTAATTCTAAGGAAATCAGAGTTGTGATCAGGACAGAATTTTCCACATAAACATTGAGTTCCAACTGCCAAATTCCTTTCCTGCTTTTAAGCTCTATTGAACTCCTTGGATCATTTTTCCTAGGACCTAGTAAAGAGCTTTACCCCAAGAACTTACTAAATCTTCCTTGGATTAGAACTTTTACTTTTATTCACTTCTAGTTTGCTCATAGCTTGTTCAGTTAGGGTGTTTCAACCTTAGCACTGTTGACATTTTAGGTCAGAAAATTTTGTAAGTGGAGCACTGTCCAGTGCATGGTAGGATGTTTAGCAGCATCCCCTGACCTCCTTCCAGTAGTTGCCAGCTGTACTCCTTAGCGGGACAACCAAGACTGTCACTATGTGTTTTCAAGTGTCTCCTGGGGAACAAAATCACCTCTAGTTGAGAAACAGCACTGCAGTAGGATCCAGGTTGAGTTGAAGGGAAGAAATTGTATAGAGGGAGAGGTGGGAAAGGCCACCTCTTGATGCGTATATTTGCTTTATGTCCGTATGAATTTGCCCATCTCTCCTTCTTTTTGCTTATCTTGAATAACCCTGTTCCTAACTGAACAGAGGTGAATACCTAGAGATAATTTAGCATGTTTGCTCTTAAGGGGCCAGGAAAACTAAATTTAAAGAATGTTTCAGGAAGGGATTTATGGAATCCCTAGATTCCATAATAGAAATAGAGAATGATACATCCTCTCAAATTTTCTCTAACTCACAGTTTCTCTAGGAAACCCAAGTTGAGAAAAGGATCATGCCCCCAGGTAGCTACTGTGAGAATAATATGCATTCATTGAGTACATATGTGCTATGTTTCAAGTTTTCTTGTTGCCTTGATTTTATCAGTTAATCTTAATAAAAAAAATATTCAGGTGAGTTCAGTGTTATTACCCCATTTCACAATGAGAGCAAGGAGACTCAGAATGATGAAGTAACTTGTCCCAGATCACCCAGATTCTAAGTGGCAAAGATGAGATTCAAGTGAAGACCTGCAGATTATAAAAACCATGTTCTTCCTCCTTGAACATGTCCTTTATCGTACTGATTTTGGCATTGTTAAACTTCAGGAAAATATCTCTGCTCTTTTGGGGACTTTGTGTAAGATGGTTTTACAATAGTTAGCTCTTATTTTAATATGCCAGGAGATAATATATGCATATTCCTATGCCGGCCACCCCCACCTTTTGTAAAGTGATTTTTGAATGCTATTAAGCCTTTGTGGTTGTCTGGTTAAGGACTCTTGACCTACATAATTGAGCTGTTTTTCCACAGTCCAGTCTTGTTCATTATTTTCTGCATGTTGGCACCTTCTGTCATTTGAATAATAAAGATAACCCCATAAAATTTGCATAGAGGATATATGTTTGACCGAGAACATATGTTGGATGAGGTGTACCTGCTTACTACCCAAATGTTTAAACAATGATAATAAAAGGAGCTGCTGTTATGTTACATTGCTGAAGCTAATGTTCATAATGTTCATTTCCAATGGGGCATAATACAGTCTTGCAAATAAGGAAAGAGCACTTGCCAGCCTTTTTCCTCTGTAGTACTATAGTGAAATAAACATCCTCCTTTATAGCATAAAATTTTGAATAGAATTATAGAATCATAGAAGTTCAGAACTGCAAGAGGATGTGAAGGCCTGGCTTTGAGTCTACAGCAGCCAACAGCAAGATGTGCCATTTTGAATCAGTCAAGTAACTTTGTGAGTTCAGATTTTCTCATCTTAAAGTTGGAATGATTTTATATACCTCCGAGAGCTTTTGGGATGACTAATGAATAATTGAGAATACATATAAATGTTAAAATGTTATATAAATTTAAATTCAGTAAACACATAAAGAGCATCTACTATACAAATCACTTTGCTATGGATCCAAAATTGAGTAAGAAGAAACTCTTGGCTTCAAGGAGTTCATCTTCCAGTGGAAAGGAGAGGAAAAAAAACAGACGAACAAAACAACTAGGATACAAATTATACAGATTATACTGCAAGTCCTGTTAGATAGGACAGAAGAAACCAGAGTGGAAGGGGAGAGTGTCTGGTGTTGAAATGCTTATAGAGAAAGGGGCATTTGAACTTGAGGGTAAGAAAGATTATTACAGTTTGGACAGGCTAATAAAAGAAGATGAGCAATCCAGTTTAAGAAAATGATCATAGCACATATGCTGGTGTGCACCTCCTGTAATCCCACTGACTCAGGAGGCTGAAGCAGGAGGATTGCAAATTTGAGACCAGCTTCTGCAACCTAATAAGGTTAAAATAAAATAAAGAAGTTTAGGGTGTAGCTTAGGCTAGAGTGCCCCTGGCTTCCATCCCTAATACTGAGGGAAAAGAAAAGAAAGTGATCATAGCAGAAACACAGGCATATAAATAGAAATGGTGTGTCTGGGGAGCCTAATTGGTTTAGAGTAGTTGGAAGAAAGACTCAAAGTGGAAATGGGCAGAAGAGGAGACTTAGGTTTTACAAAGATTGCTTTGGAGGCAGTATGAAGTATGGAATAGAACAGGCTACTTTGCACATGAGTTGACCAATTGGTCATCCGTTTTAACAATTCTGTTGGAAGAAGATAGTAATATCAAGATTTGTTGTCCAGGAGAACTTGTTTAATTTTGAAAATATGTTTTGATTCTAGACAGTGTTTCTCTGACCACAAATAACCTTCTAGATTGAATAACATGACCCAGATTCCAATGGTTAAGGAAGAGTAGGAGAGAAGGAGATGGGCATATTACAAGGTGAGTGTGGGGGGTTTAAAGCATAGCCCGTGAAGAGGCGGTCACATGGGTGTGGACCCTCTGTAGGTAATGATGAAATCAGATCACCAGCAGAACACAGAATGGGGAATGTGTAGTGAGAAGTTTGGAGATGTAGGTGGGGGACAGAGTACATGAACTTGCAGGTCCAAAGAGTGGGCTTGGTTTTAGAAAGGAGGGTCATGCCCACTTTTGAGGCAGGGTTCAAACTTTCAGGACACCAAAAGATGATTATTCTGTGGACCAAAGATCGTTAGCCTTTAGTAATAATCTCTAAATTAGCAGTAAAATTCTTCTGATTTTTAAATGTAATTCCAGCAATCACTCACCATAACATCTCATGATTGTGCAAAATAGGTCAAATGTCATTGTTGGATATTATGTCATAGCTTTCCTTTAGTCTCCTCTGCCTTCTCTTCCCTGAAGTTTGTACCCTCCAGAAAATGAAAGTCAGAGAGCTCCAGCCAGCTCCAGCCTGTCCCTTCTTTCCTACCTTTCTTTGTGCTTTGCTGTTGTTATTTTCAAAGTGGTGCGTGAGGGCAGGACAGAGTGTCAGTCTCCCCTTGGAACGCATGCTGAAAATGGAAAATAAGATGCATTGTGACATTTTAGCTGAGAGACCTTTCCCTGGCTTTGGGGAAAGCCAGCTGAACAGGCACTCATTGTCACACAGCCGGAAGAAAACCACACAGCCCAAATGTCACCTCGGAGCTTGTTTGCTGTTATATTTTCAGTGTACATTTGATTATTCTTCCTTTTCATTTTTTAAGGATAAGGGGTCAAAGCTACTCCAGCTCTGCCTTTCTTCTCATAAAAGGCTCCCTCCCTCTTCTCATGAAAGCCACCCACATGCCAGCAAGACTCATATCTTTTTTTCCTGTTTCAAATTGATAGGAGTACATTTACAAACTCATCTTTACCTGAGTGGTTTGAATTCACTTAAACTTACACTGGTTTTTTTTTTTTTTTTTGTTTGTTTGTTTGTTTTGTTTTTGAGAAAACTAACCAAAGTTGCCAAAAAAGATAAAGAAACATTTTGAATATTTCCAGTCCTTTGCTGTTAACATTCACCAGTGATCTCTTTCTTTAATCTTTGCTTGCTTCTCAACCTTTTAAGGAGGCAAGATTGAGTAAACTTCAGACGCATTCATATCTGTATTTCCAAGTGGACATGCTCACTAGCTATCTAGCTTAGGCCAGCTTCCATTAAGCCTCCATTTCCTCATTTATCCAATGAGGATAATAATCACACTCACCCTATGGGATTGTGTTGAGGATTAAATGAGATAAGGTAAAACATCTATCCCATTGCCAATAAATGTCGTCATAAGACCTCCTAACCTAGCTCAGGGAGACCAGGGCTTCTGGCAGAAGAGGACTTCATTAGCCTGGTTGCCCTGCTTATCAAGAGCTGGATGGAGGCAGAGGGTTCCTTTGTTCTTTGACATTTGTGTAACCTGAAGAAGCTGGGAGTGGGATTCAGAGTCAGAAATGTACCATATTTCACTGCATAATTGGTAGCACTGCATGATCATCACACTGTTTTTTCAGTCCAAAACTGGTTGATGATCGTTTATTGTGTAATTGTTGCAAGGTGTAATTCTGTTCCTCACACTGCTTAAAAGTAAACAGAGCAGCAGCATATTCACCGGTGGCACTTAAATGCACACTTGTCTTCTCTAACACTGTGAGCTGTGAGCCTGGAGTTCTCAGTGAACATGTGTTGTCAAGATAGGTCCCAAAGCTGACTTGTGTGGTTTGTTGAGAGCGCTGCAGTACTAGTGATAAGTAGGAATGGGGTTGAGGATGGTGCACCAGATACCAAAACCAATGATAGTCATGAGAATCTTCTGACACAGGAGATTCAGTTTTCTAAGTCCATAATTTGCAACACTGTAGTAAATTTTCTCATGTGTAATATTTTGACTATAATGCACAAATCAATAACAACTAATGTGTTAACTTTTCCCCTCCAAACAGGAAAATGTTCACTAAACTGTCACAAAGAAATGATGGGTGTCCATTTAGAATATTCAATTTTAACATACATTCGTGAGTATTCCATGTATCCTAATCTGTGTCAATCACAGTTTAATAAAATGATTTTTAAAAGTATTACTGGCACAATTTTTTAAAAGAGCTTCACATAATGGCCAACCCCCCTCCCTTTTTTTTTTGCAAAAAAATATTTGGCATAAAATCTGTGCCAGTTATGTGGTGAAGTATGGTATTGTTCGCAGTTGACATCTAGTCCTGGACCCTGGGATAAGCAGGACCACCAGGCTAATGAAGTCCTACCTCCCATGTGGGTATGCATTCCTGCAGTGAGGAAGATCTATTTGTGCTAGGGAGACACTAGAGAGGCACACAGGGCAGAGGAACTTGGGTGCGCTACTTACCAGCTCTGTGCTGTGAGCCATGCATGTAACTGCTCTTACCGTACTACCTCATTTATACAATGATCTCTAGATCTACCTCATAGGGATTTTTGGAGAATAAAATGAAGCAACATAAGGTATGATTTAGCAGTGATTAACATTTTTAAAGGATTGACTGTGTGCCAGGTACTGTTTTAAGCACTTCACGTACATGGGTTCATTTAACCTCATGAAAGTGGTGCTGTTAGTATTCTCATGCTACAAAGGAGGCCAGGAAATACAAATGAACTCCAACTACCCAATATTACTAGGGATAGTAGGTGAAAGAGATAGGATTCAAGCAGGTTACTTGGCTTTAGAGCTGTGCTTTAAAATATCTGCTATGCCATCTAGACCAGTGGTCCTTGCAATTTGGGAGTTGCAGTAGCAGCAGTCACATCACCTGGGAAGTTGTAAGAAATGCAAATTCTCTGCCTCATCCCAGACCTCTTTGGCTCATCCTATAATCAGAAACTCTGGGTGTGGGACCCAGCAGTCTGAGCTTTAACAAGCTCTCCAGGGTATTCTGATATAGGCTCAAATTTGAGATCCACTGCTCTAGCCCAGAGGTTGGCAAACTGCAGTAGCTACCTGGTTTTCTAAATAAGGTTTTATGAGAATAGAGATATGCTCATGCATATATGTATTATCTAAAGTTGCTTTGTGCTATAATACCAGAGTTGACTAGTTGTACCAGGGACAATCTGACTGGCAAAGCCTACAGTATTAACTATCAGCTCTTTAAGAAAATGTTTGCAGCAACTTGGTCTAGGCAATCCATTGAAAGCCTCCAGTGCAGTGCCAGTACATAGTAAGAATGATTATTACTAAGTG